>NC_071111.1:18895000-18900000 GCF_024256425.1 Clarias gariepinus
AAACTCCCAACTAAATTCCTGAAATGTGCAAGACGTGTTGGTGAATAATTGTGTGTACAGTTCCCACAGACGAATGCGTCTCTACCGCAGAATGGTGACAGGTTTTTCTTTGATTTTCAAGGAATTCCACTCGTTGAATGTTCACAGAAACGACTGCAGTGGCCTCTGAGCCACCTTGATCGTAATTTAACAAATCTGCGGCCTTCTTTCATAGAAGGTAGCTCCATGGTTAAGGTGTTGGACTGCTGATCCGGATGTCTCGAGTTTGAGCCCCGATGCCACCAGGCTGCCACTGTTGGACCTTTGAGCAAGGTTCTCGACTACAATCAGGCATTAAGCTGGCAACCACGACCCTGTAAGAAACTGTCACAGAAACGACATACATATCTCCAGGGTGTGAAGTATCCATCACCACCGATGTGCTTTATTGGACGTGGACAAAACCAAATCCGCTAAGAGTCTCATCACCGTACTTGTGCTTCATGTCTTCTGTAACTGTCGACCGAGTTTATGTCTTCATTCACAAGAAATTTCATCACATGTCCTGGGTTGACTTCGTACAAAAATGCACCACATTTCCACATTCTTGTTCTGTTTTCTGTTGGCAGGACAACGAGCCGAGCAAACATGATGGAAATCTCCACAACGTTTCCTGAAATTTACTCTGGCTCCGCTGGCTTGATATTACATAAACCCACGTCATGGCATTTGGTAACTTTTCGTTTAGGTGTTTAATGATGATGAATAACGGTGCTTGATGGACAATAATAGCCTGCACTCCAAGTATGCGGCTTTATATAAACTGCTAGATTGGCTAGAACATTGCAGATCATCTATCAGGAAATTAGCACTTAGTACAGTTTATTCCCCTACAACACATCTGTTTGGGAATTCTTTATTTATTTTCACTGAGAACTTCATGGTGTATTTTGGATTTACAGGGAAAAGGAGAAAAAAGGAGGACATTGTTTCACGCTTGCTGGTTAATCAGCCCGTTGCATCATTAGTGCGAAACCCAGGCAGTTCCACTCAACCGAGCAGGAGACCATACAGACAAAATAAATTTGTCGAAATACTGCTAATTATGATTTGACTGAGAATCTCTTTTTGTCTTCTTCATGTGCAAACACACTCACACACACACACACACACTCTGGAAGGCAGCTGGGGAAGTAGACAACGTGTAATTTCCTTGGTTTAAAAAATGCGCAGCTGAGAGCGCTGACAAGCATGCGTGCGCATGTGGTGTCCAAAAACAGTGTGATCTGTTTTTTTTTTTTTTTTTTTGGGGGGGGGGGTGTTTTTTCTTTTTAATCACACGAGCAGCCGCACTCTTCTGCTTGTTTGACAGCTGCTTCCTCATTCCCTGTGTGTGACGACAGGTGATGTTTTAATACCAGTCATCAGCAAAATCACCCTGATCCTAATTAAGCTTATTGCAGAAGCAGAAACGAGTTATTCATCTCAGCGTGGTGAGCACGCCATCTCGTTTCTCCTCCATTTCCTGCCTCTGTCTAGCGCTTCTATCCTGAGGAGAATAATCCGACTAAAACGCCGGCCATTTTAAACACGTCTGTCTTTTTCTTTTAAACATCTCGAACACCTGATCTCATAGATGCTCTTTTAATGAAGCATCTTGGTAGCATCTTCAGCCTTGGATGCTGCGGGGATTCCCAGCATGCACTGCACACGCATGCCAGTTTGAGCACTGACAAGTCAAAGGACGTAGTTTGTTTACTGTCCTTTCGCAAGGTGACGGTGGCTGACTACAGGACAGCAAGTCACTGAAAACTTCAGCTTTCATGGAACAAATGGGCGTTCGAGTCTAACAGGGACTTTTGATAAAAACTCCCTTTATTTTTCTGTATATTATTCCCTGATACGCTAATGCACTTACTCACTAGTGCTTGGATACCGTCTCAGTACGCTGGAGCCATGATCCAACTGCCTGCTTCATGTTGGAAACACCGGCCTCCCAGGAACTCCATTAACAAGTGGAAATGGCTTGGAGCCAGGTCAGGACTGTACGGCGGATGTGGCAGTGACTTCCAGCGGGGTTTCCATAACGTGCAGGTGGTGTTGGTGAGTGATTGTGTGTACGGTTTCCACGTCCCTTCCACAAGTTGGTCACAAGTTGATTTTCAACAATCACTGGATTGTTCATGGGAATGACCTTCAGCTATTGGACTTTTTTATTTTTCTTCTCTTCGAGTCTCGTCACCGTACTGTGCTCGAAGTCTTCTGTAAATGTCATTCGCCTTTACGCCTTTTATTCACCAGAAACAAGTCCCGGTTTGACTTCGGAGATCACAGGCGCTTGTCAGACAAGTTTAAAGATGAATGTGGGAATTATGTTGCTAAATACAGTATGTAGGACCTGCAGAGGAAATGCTGGCTGATGATGGCAGGTAGTACGAGAGGAAGACAACCAGGCAGATGCATGAGACGTGTACCTAAAGAAATACAGTGGACCATGTCATACTGGAATGAGATAATGGTCTCACTACGACAGGACTCGGTTGAGGACTGCAGCCGAATGCACAGTTTGACACAAGCACGTAGGAGGGAACACTATTACGGAATATAAATAGATTTCAAATCAGTTCTATTGCATTTCTTCTCCAACCCTGTCCTGGAAAGGTACTGTAAGCGTTCGCGCACGAATTAACTTTCTTTCGGATGTTACAACAGCACAAAGTTTTTTATCTTTTACCGATGCGATGTCCTGTTTACTAGTTATATTTTTTTCCTCGATGTCTGGTGCTTGCTGAAATGAGTTTCGCGAGGATTTGTCTTTCAAAGCGCCCAGCCTAAACTCCACATCGACACTAATGTGTTTTGCTTTTCAACCCCCGGCGTACAGACACTCAGGCGTTCAATTACCTTCTGCTCTTACTTGTCAATTTTTGTCCTTCCTCTCGATCGCTAGAATGCTCTCTCTCTCTCTCACTCATTTTCTGTGTGTGTGTGTGTGTGTGTGTGTGTGTGTGTGTGTGTTTTGTTTGCGTTCAAGGTCAGAGAGTCAAGGTTTCTGCAGAAAGACAGCCAGTCATCTCACAGTCCTCAAACTACAGCATTCACTTGTGAGCAGAGGAGGAGAGAGAGATAAAGAGGAAAAACAGAACAGAGGGAAAAAAAGTGGGAAAGAGAAGCAGAGAGCCGAGAGACAAAGATAAAGGACTCAAAAGAGACAAAGACACAGAGGCCTACTGAAGAGCCTGAGAGACGGAGGAATGAAAACGGAAGTGGTTAAAAAACAAACAAACAAACAAACAAACAAATAAATAAGTGTGTCCTAAATAAAAAATATTAAAAAAAATATAACCAAAATGCTTCTTAAAAAAAAAAAAAGTACTATATTTTAACTAAAACCTAAATATGAAATCAGCACACATCTCTCTCTCTCTCTCTCTCTCTCTCGCTCTGGTTCTGTGTCTGTGTGTGTGTGCGTTGTACGGAGAAATGTTGCGTTAATCACTCCACTTGTTCTGAGTGCTGCGATTAGGCCCGAGTTGCCATGGTAACACCCTGAATGGTTAAAAAAAAGGAAAAAAAAAAACAGATGAAATAAAACATAAAGCAGTAAATGTCAGACTCGCTAATGAAGCTGCCGAGAAGCAGCATTCGCCTGCTAACGAGCACCACACACGCTCTCTCACACACACACACTCCGTGCTAAGTCAGATGTTTTGCTTCACTTCAGAGCCCAAACACTCGGTTAACGAGAGACAAAAATATGCATTTATTAAAAGTTTTAATAAACAAGCAGGAAGTTTGCTAAAGTGAAGCGCACTTGATTAAAAAGAAAAAAGAAAAAAAAAGCTCCATCTCTGATATGCACTTTATACCGTCTTAACCGTTTTTTGTTTTTTTTTGAGAAAGGAGATGTTTATTCCACATTAAGTGTAGGAGAAGAAGTCTAGGTGTGTGCGCGTCGCAGATGCTTAAATAGTTGCCGCGTGACACAAGACGTGAACGTGAAACACCGATCGAACGAGTCGGACTGCATGTGTGCGGGGAACGTACTATCGATACTGGAAATGCAAATACACAACAACGAGAGTAATAAAAAATACCAACAGCAACTAATATGAAAATATCAATAGGGAATTGTCAGTAAAGGCTTATCTTATGCCTGAGCTGAAGATTTAGAAACTTTTAGTTCTGAAAGTTAAGTTGCACAAATAAAAAACCTCGGTTTTTTGATAGTCATTTGAAATACCGTTTTTGCATCTGAGAAAAGTCTTTAAAATAAGAATCTATGGCACTGTAATGCACTTAATTCATCTCAGTCAACTTTAAGATGTTCCTTGTAATGTGAATAATGACAACGTTTATTTTCTATAAAATGCTGTATGCATTTAAAAAAATAAAAGTCAATTTTTCTAAAAAGAAAACAAATAATCCTCGTTTTTCTCATATATTTTAACATTGCTGTTTAATTAAGCAAAAGTTCATTTTATCCGATTACGCGATTAATCGATTACATTTTTAGTAGAATACTCGATTACTAAAATATTCGATGGCTACAGTCCTACATTACAACCAAAGGGTGAAGGTAACCGAGTACAGGCGACAAGTACAAATTTTTAGCGATGTAGTTTTATTAGAGCATACTTTTTACTTTTTACTCCACTCAGAACTACAGCAAACATCTGGACTTTTACTTCATTAAAATTCCGGCAACGGCGCTGCGTTACTCAACCACAGTGGTGTGCTGTATTCCTAGCAGGAATTTCGCTACCTGCTGGACGGTGTGCATAATTACATGATTTGCCACTTTGCCTTCAAGATGCACCTAATAATGCAACAGGTGTCTGAAATCAGAACTGGACAGCGACAAAAACAGCACCTTCACAATCAGGAAGCAGATATATGTAGATGGATAGATAGATAGAAAGAGAGAGAGTATTAATATAAAAAAGGCTAGTGTGAACCAACAGAACCTCTATTCTTTTAATCCTTGAAGATTACTTTTACTCAAGTACACAAGTAAACGA
>NC_071111.1:18905000-18995000 GCF_024256425.1 Clarias gariepinus
AAAGAGGAAGAGACATGAATGAGATGAAATAAGAGGAGAGGAATGAAGAAGAGAGGAGGAAAGAAAAGATTAGAGAACAGGAATGAAGAGAAGAGAAAAACCGAGGGGAAAAAGGGGGAGGGAAGAAAACCAAGAAGAGGAAAATAGATGAAAAGAAAAGGAAATGAGGTAAGAGGAGAGAGGAGAAGATCAAAGAAGAGAAGGTAAGACAATAGAGAAGAGCAGAGGAGAAACTGAAGGAAGAGAGGATGAAGATGGAGAGATTTACTTTCCACACTGTCGCTTCTACTCACCAGCTCTTTTACTGTAAATCACTATGACTACAAACACAGAACACTGCACGATGTGATGCTACAAACACCTCAGCCTCTGTGTGTGTGTGTGTGTGTGTGTGTGTGTGTGTGTGTGTGTGTGTGTGTGTGCATGGTCAGCTCAGAGCAGGTATAATGAAGCGTGCTGTGTGTTAATTAAAGAGCTGCAGTATGAGGCTGAAGGTCAGTGAGCTCTACAGCTCAGTGTAGAGGAACAGAGCTTCTGTCCTTCACTCGTCTCTCAGCTCTTATCACGCCATGCGCTCTGTCCCTTCCCCTTACACACTCTAATACGTCCTACAGGAGACCAGGACTCCAGACTAAACGTCCAGACTGAACAGGGCTGAGTGATGAGACGAGACGAGGTGGTCAATGCCACAATCACAGCACACACACACACACACACACACACACACAAAACATGCTTAGATGAAGTGCTTTTTTTTTATTTTTAACCAGAATATAGTGTGTGTGTGTGTGTGTGTGTGTGTGTGTGTGTGTGTGTGTGTGTGTGTGTAAGACACCAAGCTTCGAAGAGCAACAAATCAATGCGATTGACTAACCAGCACTTTGTTAAAGAGCGGATAACGCAGCTACAAGCTAAATACACACACACACACACACACACACTTACACACACACACACACACGCAAAAAGTTTGATCTCGAGAGAAAACCTCTAATCCAAGTGCATTTAGTCTACAGAGAGCCTGGGAACGCCCTCGGCCAATCAGAAATAAGCACTGATGACTTTGTCCCGCCTCCTTGGTTCCTACAGATCTACTCTCAGTCGTGTTAATCGATATCTGAGATTGGCTCTTGTGTCTGCGTGTGTGTGCGTGTGTGTGTGTGTGTGTGTGCGTGAGATAAATCAGAGAGACGGTACAGACATTGATCAAATGATTATGCAGATTAAACTGATCTAAATGTCAGAAGAGATTACTGCACTTAGAAGGAGATTACACACACACACACACACACACACACACGTTGAGAATGTCTGCAGGCGAAGTAGCTCCGACAGATGTGTTCCATCACCCCTTAAATTAAATAATCTTAAGTGTCTCTGGTCAATTATTCTGTGCGTGTGTGTGTGTGTGTGTGTGTGTGTGTGGACATTATTGAAGATGGAGCTTAGTCAAGTGGACAAAAGTTAAAAAGGCCATGCTTTGTTGTGACTCAAAGCGTGTGTGTGTGTGTGTGTGTGTGTGTCCTGCCAGTTCAGACTTGGGATCAACAGCTGTCGCAGGTGATCAGATCACACGTGCACTTGTTCTAGCTACAGGTGTGAATGGGGTCATGATGGTGTTGGTGGTCTGGAGCGCATTCACACCCACACACACACACACACACACACACACACAAAACACTATAATAATTATATCCTGGGATATAAACCGAGCGCAGACTGCAGCGCCACCACATCTACCCCTAACTCAGTCCTGAGTCTCTTTCTCTCTCTCTCTTCTGTCTCATAGACGTGGAAAAGAGCAGATAGAGAGATCAACGGATTTTATCAACCGAAACACAGAGTGAGATACTTTAATCAGCCAGAGTACAGGACACAGCTTCTGCTAATGACGAGGATTATAGTGACATCAGGATCATACTTTCGAAATATCTGGCAACCCTTGTAGCCCTAGTACAATCATGAGCGGTATTCGAAGATTATATTCAGGGTCGGGGGGGGCCTGGAGCCCATCCCAGGAGACTCCCAGGGCATGAGGCAGGCAGGGTACACCCTACACCCTGCATGGCACACACACACCCTTTTTCGACACAGGGCAATTTGGGAATGCCAATCAACCCAACCTACATGTCTTTGGATTGTGGGAGGAAACCAGAGGACCCGGAGGAAACCCACCAAACACGGGGAGAACATGCAAACTCCATGCACACAGAGACGGAAATCGAACCCGGACCCTGGAGGTGCAAGGCGACAGTGCTAACCACTACACCACTGTGCCATTCAAAAGCCGTGAAAAAAAGACATGAGACCTACATGAGAAAGAGGTGAGGAAAAGAGAAAGAGAGAGAAAATTACTCATTAAGAGTTTTTTTGTTGTTGTTTTATTGTTTACCTACAACAAAAAAAATAGAAATGTTATTTATAATGCAATCAATGTTTTATAATCGCTATGGCTACAATGCAATTAAAAAAAATAATTAATAGGGGCTTAAGAGTGAGAAAGAAATGAGGAAGAGAACTAAAGAGAAATAAAAGAGAGGGTGAGTGAGAAAGAGTGTTAAAGAGAGAAATGGAGAGGGCATGAGAGAAATAGAGAATAAGATTCAGAGCATGAAATAGATGAGAGAGTATAAGAGAAAAATAACGTGAGAGAGAGAACGAGAGAATGAGACAAAAGTGAGAGAGAGATGAGGAAGAGGGAGATGGAGTGAGAAACAGAGGAAAAAGAGTGTGTAAGAAAGAAAGAGATGGGAGAGTAGGAGAGGGATAGAGACAGAGTGAGAGTAAGAGAGTGTGAGAGAGAGAAGAGGAGAGAATGAGAGAGAAAGCAAGATTGAGATCAAAGATAAAAAAGAGAGATGAGGAAAAGAGAGAGTGAGAGAAAGAGAGAGGGAATCCCTCAAATAGCAGAACAGAACAAATCTAGTTACAGGAAAGCAATCAGGACACACAAGGAACAAGCAACTGCTCAAACCACACTCTCTCTCTCACACACACACACACACACACACACACACACACACACACACAGATGCACACACAGATGCGCGCAGTAGAGGGGACCGTCCATTTCCATTAGAGAAAACCTGTGTGTGAAAAGGTCAAAAACTCGGTGTGTGTGTGTGTGTGTGTGTGTGTGTGTGTGTGTGTGTGTGTGTGTGTGTGTAAAAGGTCACTGCCCTAAAGATGTCAGGTGCTGCTAAGTTTGAACCTTACCGGTATATCCTGCCAAAAATAACTCTCTCTCTCTCTCACACACACACACACACACACACACACACACACACACACACACACAGTGTACTGAAAAACATGTTTATATAATAATGTTTTACAGAACTGCCGTTAGCAGTTTACTGAGTGAGAGATTGGGCTCTATATCTTTAAGAAGAAGGAAGGGCACACACACACACACACGCACACACACACACACACACACACACACACACACACACACACATTTTTACAGTGAGCTCATTCAACACTCCGGGGGATTTTAAAGTGCAGCAGAAAGAAGTGGTGCTTACATACAGTAAATGACTGATGAGGTCACCGAGAGGTCCAACACTGAACTGAGTTGCACACACACACACACACACACACACACACACACACACACTTTTTTACCTAAAAAGAAATAGTGGTAAGAAAACAGTTTTCCTTACTTCTAAATACAACAGAGTGCATGAGCGCACAGATATAATTGATGTTTACTGAGTAAGAGCCCGCCCCGTCCTCATTATAAAATATATGCTGTCCTCATTATACAAAACCTTGTCACACACACACACACGCGCGCACGCACACACACGCGCGCACGCACACACACACACAAACACACATAGTTGTCACAGATACACAGGAATGAGAAAAGGCACTCAACCATTGAAAAAGAAACTGAAAATATCTGGGGAAGAAGTTCGAGGAAACTTTTCGACTCCTCTCTCTCTCTCTCACACACACACACACACACACACACACATACACACACATACACACAGTAACCTCAGCCAGCATTTAACATTTAAATAACCATTACCACAGCAATTATAATCGTGTGTAAAACCTTAGCCAATCACAACACTGAGCTGTGACTTCACTCAAAGCAATTTAACACAATGCTAATGTTACATCATACAAAATCTAGAGAACACAAACATCACACAAACATCAGTCTTCACACACCACTGTACACCATCACACCCACCATTGTACACCATCACACCCACCATTGTACACCATCACACCCACCATTGTACACCATCACACACCCACCACTGTACACCATCACAACCACCACTGTACACCATCACAACCACCACTGTACACCATCACACCCACCACTGTACACCATCACACACCACTGTACACCATCACACACCACTGTACACCATCACACACCACTGTACACCATCACACACCCACCACTGTACACCATCACACCCACCACTGTACACCATCACACACCACTGTACACCATCAAATACCATTGTACACTATCACACACCACCATTGTACACCATCACACACCACTGTACACCATCACACACCACTGTACACCATCACACACCATTGTACACCATCACACACCACCGTTGTACACCATCACACACCATTGTACACCATCACACACCACTGTACACCATCACACCCACCATTGTTTACCAACACACCCCCCATTGTACACCATCACACCCACCACTGTACACCATCACACACCACTGTACACCATCACACTTACATTGTACACCATCACACCCACCATTGTACACCATCACACACCACTGTACACCATCACACACCATTGTACATTATCACACACCACCACTGTACACCATCACACACCACTGTACACCATCACACACCATTGTACACCATCACACACCACCGTTGTACACCATCACACACCATTGTACACCATCACACACCACTGTACACCATCACACCCACCATTGTTTACCAACACCCCCCCATTGTACACCATCACACCCACCACTGTACACCATCACACACCACTGTACACCATCACACTTACATTGTACACCATCACACCCACCATTGTACACCATCACACCCACCATTGTTCATCACACACCACTGTACACCATCACACACCATTGTACACCATCACACACCATTGCACACCATCACACACACCATTGTACACCATCACACCCACCATTGTACACCATCACACACCATTGTACACCATCACACCCACCACTGTACACCATCACACCCACCATTGTACACCATCACACCCACCATTGTACACCATCACACCCACCATTGTTTACCAACACACCCCCCATTGTACACCATTACACACACCACTGTACACCATCACACACACCACTGTACACCATCACACCCACCATTGAACACCATCACACACCACTGTACACTAGGGTTGTGCCGATAGACGATACTATTGTCTATCGACGATAGTCTCGTCTATCGACGATAGTCAGCTATATGGACGATACAGATGTCGCCATTAAAAACCCACGTTTCAAGAAAAGGAATCCTGTGACTTGCCACGGCTGCGCACGGCAAGCTGTGAAAATGCCCTTCATTACCTGTAGGGGGCAGTCGTGTTTCAGTCTGAAGTATTGTGTGTCTACTGAAGCCGAAAATGTGTTCTCTCTCCTAGTCACCCATTGACAGCAAGCGACAGAGCTCATAAACGTGTCGAGCTCAAACTGTAAATACTGATATGTATTAATTCTTCATTTTCTTCTCTCCTTCAATGATGATACTTCTTTGACGGCGCTTTCTTCATTCAGTATAATTATTATTAGTAGTACTGCTCCGAATTTATTATTGTGATTTTTCCTTATTATTATTGTAACGCACCCGCGCGTGTGTGCAAAAAAACTACAATGAGGTATGATATGTTAGCCTAAAACAATTGTTTTATTGTGTTTATGCGCTTTAAATATACACTAAACAATAAACACTGCCTTGTGCAAAGTGAAAGTGAGTTGCGCGTGCAACTTTTTGATCAAAAGGCTGATAAACGCGTGCGCAGATATGAGCAGATTTATTGATAAAACAACAGACATGAAATGAAAAAAAATAACCACAAAAATATGTACTACTCTCTGAATACAACGCGACAGCACGCAGAATCCCTGGGCTTTGACTACTATCGTGTATCGGCGATCTTATAGGCTGACGATAGGACGATATGACAATGGGCATTATCGCGCAACCCTACTGTACACCATCACACCCACCACTGTACACCATCACACCCACCATTGTACACCATCACACACACCACTGTACACCATCACACACACCACTGTACACCATCACACACCACTGTACACCATCACACCCACCATTGTACACCATCACACCCACCATTGTACACCATCACACCCACCACTGTACACCATCACACACCACTGTACACCATCACACACCACTGTACACCATCACACCCACCATTGTACACCATCACACCCACCATTGTACACCATCACACACCACTGTACACCATCACACACCACTGTACACCATCACACCCACCATTGTACACCATCACACCCACCATTGTACACCATCACACCCACCACTGTACACCATCACACCCACCACTGTACACCATCACACAAACCTGGCGTGGCCAAGTGTTCCTATGATATTATTGATTTACTTATCAGCTGGGAAGAAAGGATGCAATCATAACAGCGAGTAGTGATGAACCCGTATCTCAGTGGTTGATGAAGTGTCGCGCGCACACACACACACACGACTTTGATATTGCAAATAAACACCTGGTGAAAACTAATTATCTACACATCATGCAATTGGGGCCAATATACATGTGGTGTTAGCAATGCACTGCATACACACACACACACACACACACACACACCCCACACCCACACTGCTCTCATGACAGAGTTCATTTGTGAGCCGGCAGGAAATTAAAACTCTAAACATGCCGATGATGCACCATTAAGAAGAGCAGCAGTAATAAACAAGCATCTAGAGAGAGACAGAGGGAGAGGGAGAGAGAAAGCGTAAAGGGAAAAAGAGAGAGAGAGGTGAGAAAGAGAGAGAGAGCGAAGTATACAAATAATATGCATTGAAAAATTATAATCTGAAGACTGCAGGAGGCTCAGGATGTGCTGTACAGAGAGTCGAGGTACTGTGTGTGTGTGTGTGTGTGTGTGTGTGTATGTGTGTTTTATCCTTTAGTCTTTCTCCACAGATTTACACTATATTTGAGTGTGTGTGGACAGAATGAAACACACACACACACACACCAGTACTGGTCAGGTTGTTAGGTCTGTATGTTAAAAATGCCAAATGATGAATAATAAAAGTAAAGAGTTCGGTTGTTAATGAGTTCGGTGGTGAAGGATGATGCTTGGTTGAACAATAATGATGTTTAATGGTGAAGCGTGCTCTTAGATAGATGTTGGTTGGTTGGTTGATGAATAGTGGTGTTTAATGGTGAGTTGAAACGCTCCAACATTTGGTTGGAGAGTTGTGGTGTTTAGGGGTCAATTATACGTCATGTAATGATGACATGTGCTTATACATTAGTGGCGTTGATGGACAATAATAGTATTTGGTGAAAAATGAAGTAAGGTGTTTGGGGTGGTTGTGAGTGAATAATGCTGCTTTGCAAAACAGTGGTGATTTGGCAATGAATTAGGGTGTTTGGCGAAGAACAGCAGTGTTGGAAGGAAAACTGTTTGTGTCTATAGTGGTGTTTAGAAGTGAATCTTAGGGCTTAAAGGAGAATGTTGGTATTTAATGATGATAGCTGGTGTTCAGTGGCGCGTGTGGATGACGGGTAGAGAAGCGAAGCTCTTGCCGGTGAAGGCTTTTGATAGAGGATTGTGGTGTTTGTGAAACGCTGATGTTTATATGACTCAGTGGAGTTTCAAAAAAAGCAAAAGATTTTAGGTTAAATCTCTCCAATCACCCCCCCCCCCCCTCCCCCTTAGCCAAGTCTTAATGGGGAACAACAAAGGAAATCATTGATTAACACTAGACCTAATGAAGCAAAGGAGAGTCAATAGACACACACACACACAGCTGTCAGTTTTACATAATGGTCCCCTGGCTGCTCCTCTGTGGAGTGCTCTATTTGAAGTAAAGTGACAGTATGGCACAAAAAAGTGTATGTGTGAGTGTGTGTGTGTGTGTGTGTGTGTGCTGCTCAGGCAAGTTTCCACCGTGTGAGCCAAATATCATTGTAAATGAATAGAGTGCACTCTATTTGTATTGCTTTGTGAATGAGAATTCATACACCTGTAGAACTAACGGTGTACACACACACACACCTACAGTACACACACACCCCTTCCCACCCCCACCCAAACACACTTTGATTTACAGAATAAGCGATGACATGTACTATCCAAATATTTAAAGGAAAAGTTCAACGCATAGTATACTGAAAGGAATGTACACACACTGAAGATAATTAGAACTTTTCCCAATTATAAATGAGAACTGGCTAAAATAATATGGTAGAAATATGCTACTTTTTCGGCTTTATGCAAATTTATTGGCTTTTTTGGAAAAATAATTCAGATTTATATACAGTACTGTATATTGAATCCACAGTATGCTATTTGTTAAATTTTTTGAATAGTTTTTATTTAAGACAATTTTCCAGTCACAAAAAATGTAAATTCCGCAAAGTTGAAAATGATGTTTAATAGGGATGCACCGAAATTTCGGCCGCGTAAGAAAGCGCCGAAAATAAAAGCCGAAATTGTCGCACCGCCTCTCCCATCCTCCCGTCTCGTTCACGCTGTCATTACGCATCAAACACAAAGTATGTCGGCGGTTTGGAAGCACTTCAAAGTTTCAGATGAGGACAGCAAAGTTGCAATAATTTTAATTAATTTGTAGTTTTTTTAATACAAACAAAAAGAAAATATTTTAAACATGTTTTTTAATGAAGCCATTTTCGGTTTCGGTATCGGTTTTCGGCCAAGTGCATCCAAAAATTTCGGTTTCATTTTCGGCCCAGAATTTTCATTTCGGTGCATCCCTAATGTTTAAACCAGCTTTTGCAATCTCTGTTACTTGCTTTATTAAGCGCTATCACATTTAAGGTTGTGTTGTTATGCTGGATATCAGATATTTTGAAGATACCATGGCCGTGCTGATATTTAGTACTACAGCACTACCTCGAGTATTGTATCTGACAGTTAGTGTAATTAAATAGGGGTAAAATTAGATTTAAATTCTCATTAGAAGGGGAGGAGAATAAACCATAGACAGCTGGAAAGTTCTGAGAAACTTACCAGATTTACTGTATAATTCCAGTTGTTCCACTTTGGAATATCCGCTAACTTCCAGGTTTTTGAATCGAATCCCAAATAGCATAAAATGGAAAGCTAGTACACTATGAACGGTGTACAAGACCCTGTTCCACACACCAAGTAGTGCCCTTGACCAGGGGTTAGAGAAGGATTGGGATTTAACCTTGAATTGGGAGCATGTAGCTAAATAGTTTGTTAGCCATAACAAAACAACACGAACGATTTGGAACTAATCAGAAGCAATAACTAAGCGTTGTTTAGGTTGACTTAATGTTTTCAGCTGAGTTTTCTTGCTAAAAGTGCTTCTGTTGCTGATTTTGAAGGTGGGTTTTGGCAGGCAGTTGCTCTCTCCACAATACTGCAGATTGTACTGGTCTACTTTCACCCATTCTGGTGACCGACAGCTATTAGACGCCTGTGATGCAGCGTGACACTTATAGTTAAACGTCCCAGTGCTGTTGTGTTCTATTATCACCATTCGTCCAATCAGATTACTCGACTGTTGTACATTATTTAAAAGCAAGTCAAATATACAATCAGGTCCATAAACACTGATAAAAGCTAAAAAGGAAGAAATTCACCCATTTGAGGAACTGCATCTGTGGGAACAGATTCTGAAGAGCATGTTTACGTTCTATATTAACAACCTGTGCGTATGTGTGCATTACGATATCAACAGTACACTCAAGTGTCTTTTAACCTTATCTTGATTTATCACATCTGTAGCATTAATGCAGCTGTTACAAGCCAGAGCCAATCAAAACACACTTAAGGGCACTCTTAAAACAGTTATAGGACTAGATAGTAAACATTTAGGCAGGAACTTTGGGTTTTTTTTTCTTTTATTTGTAGAAAATTTTGTCAATCTCTGCACTCAGTGGTGTTTCTAAATGAAGCTGTAAATCTGCTTAATTGCTGAGTAGGGAAAAGGGCAGAACACGCTGTAATGGTGTTAGACTGTGTGTGAGCGCTGCAGCTGTGCGAGACCGATACACAGGCATTACATTTTCAAACACTGGAGAGAGTATTCTTATTTATTCAAAATGTTCATTTCCTTAGGACTGTCTGTTTTCATAACGCTGATAACAATCACTGATGATCAGAATTATGGGTCTGTCGTTTCCAAGAAGAGGCCAGTACAGATGTGCTGTGTAAGACAGTGTGCATGTAAGTGTAAGCAGTAGGGTTCGTCCGTGTAATACACATCACGGGTGATAAATATCGGTTATTACATCAGGAAGTTGTAATTAGGACCCTAATTTAGCCTCGTTCCTAATCACCACGTCTCATAGCGACCGTTTCAGGCTTCTGACTGGCTGATGACGAAGGGGGTGGAGCCTATGAGGAGGCACTTTTGTCTTTTCTGTCAATTTCGTGGAGGACAACACTGATCCAGTAATAGTCAAGCATCAAGTGGACACACACACACACACACATATACACACAGGTTTTGGTTTAGATAAACAACAAAGAGAGGATTTTGCCCTCGGGGTCAATTTGTCTCACTCTGGGAAAATTAGCCTCAGGATGTGTTACAGAATCAACGATGGGATCGAGCAACGCCAGATGTTCACCATGAGCTCACAATCTCTCTCTCTCTCTCTCTCTCTCGATATACTGTCTCTTTCTCTGGATCTGTTTTACTTGCTTTCTTTTCCTTTTTGCGCGCACACACACACACACACACACACAAAACCAGGCACAAACATCTGCATTTGTTTAGATGAGTCTGAATGGAGACATGAATGCCGTACCCTGATTGGCTGAGACAATCAGTGTTTTGACAGCTCCTCACTTTCAAAGTGAGTACATATTCAAATTCAAACGTGTGTTCCTGTGTGTGTGTGTGTGTGTGAGTGAGTCTGCATATGTGTTTGAAAAAGTCAGGAAGGAACAGGCGAAAAAAATGTAAGAAAAACAATAAACAGTGATGATGAAAAACAGATGTCTGAAATGAAACGACTGAGAGAAAGTCACTCGTTAATCATCTCTCTCTTTCTCTCTCACTCTTGCGCACACACACACACACACACACACACTCTCTCTGTTTCGCTCACTTTTTTAAAAAAAAAATGTATCAAATGATTTTACATTGCACACTTCCTGAGCTTTAAATGCACCCTCTTGTGGTTAATAGATACTGTATTTGGGAGACAAGTGAGAAATATGATGCAAAACAAAGATCATCAGTTATTACATTTGTAATTTTTTTTTAAATTAGCAATTAACCGTTTAACAATTAATTTCAATTAACCTTAATAAAAAAAATTATTTTTTTAACACATTTATACATAATATTATTGAACACATGACCAAGTATAATTAGCTTTTTTCTTTTTACGCAATTTGCATAATTTTTTTAAATAACAGACTGACATAAATTATGCACATTTTCCAAAAATATGTATTTTATGTATATTTTAATTAATTTTTTTCTTTTTACTTTTAACATTTCAAGACTTTTTTCAAAACAATTCTTTTAATTAAAAAAAAATTTAAAAAATTTTTTAATTGTAGTAATTTTTTGGTTGAAAATTAAGATCAATTATATATTTTTTTATATATTAATACTTTTTTACACATTTTTATCTGTATCTATATATATTTTTTAGAGTATTTCAATGCACTGTACGGTCCTTACTTACGGTCTTGGGTAACAGCTTTTCCAAAACATATAATATATATAAAATATAAAAAAAATAGCTAAAGGCATATTTATTTAAGCATAAAAATGTGCAAAAATATTTGCTCTTTGACCATTTAAGGGATATACACACAAGTTCTTATATCTTGAACCTGACACTGTTACTATGGTAACAATACCATTTAAACACCAACATTCACATTACAGATTCAATAATGAATTAACAAAAGAAAAAAATTACAGCAAACAAACCAGCACTAAACCGTTGCAACATTATTAGGACAAAATCATAATTTTTATAGCAAGCGTCAATGAAATGCCAGATACTGTACATTTCATCAGTTTTTACATCCTCGTCTACGTTGGCTCTCTAGCAGTCCGTCAGTATATTATCCCTCGTTTTAGTCACATGAAGAGATCCAGAGATGGATGAGGACTGACCCTTGATAAGCTGGTCTCCTAGGTGTGTCTGTATTGAGTTTGCACAGGGGCAATACCATATAAACACACACTCACTCACACACACACAAAGCCTAAAGGCTTATATAAAGTCAATCGCTCACACACACACACACACACACACACACTCCTCTCAGTTTTCCCTTAACAGTGTAGAGAGGCCTCCGAGCCTGCACTACATCACACACTGCAATAAACCAGTCAGATCCTCTTGCGCAAACTTTTATTGAACCTACACACACACACACACACACACACACACACATTTATCTTTCTCTGATTACCCAATCATCAAAGTCCCTGTAGCAAAGAGTCATAGAGTGCTGCATTCTTATATAACCGCTCCATTTACTGACAAATTTAGACACGCGCACACACACACACACACACACACACACACGCAGATTGACAGATAGATCTCATTCCTTCTTTCTTTTCAATCAAATTGGCATTGCACGTTCAACCTTTAACTAGTTTCAACTGACAGTAAGTGAGGAAGACAGACAGAGAGGCAGAGTTGGGCGAGTCTAAACTAAACCGATACACTCCACTCAAAACTCATCAGCATCAGGTCTGGCCAGAGGGGGCGGGGCTTCCACCCTCAGCTCTCTGTTACAACCGTGACCACTGACGCAATGCAGTGCAGCAGATCGGGTTCAGGGGAACCTTTTTAAAACATTAGCACATCCTTCTACTGAGCCAAACCGTTACATAATCAGATGCGAGAGTTTGCTCTCACTGTGAAAACTGTTCCTTTTTGCCTTTGGGAACATTTTCATTATTCAAATATTCCACAGATCACAGCAACAAGAATTACAAACATGATAACGGATACTCGTAGCTACAGATCTATTACAAAGCATCTGGTTTAGCAATGTAAACCTGTGTGGTGCAATGACCAGTAAACTGCTTTGTTCTATCTACAGTAGATCCTTGGGTTCTACCAAGCATTAATTTATAATATTTCGCCGGAAAACACGACATCTGTAATTGTAAGAATTACAGCAACTGAAAATGCATTTACTGATATTTGTTTTGCAGAATATTTCTCGGATGCTCATATGTCTATTAGCTTGTGTGCCACAAGAGGGTGCACTTGCACCTCAGGTGTTGAGCTAACGGCTAATATTTTACACTTTTTTTTTTTTTACTATTTGTTGCAAAATAATATATGTGTGTATTTACCCTTGATTTTCTCCCTCATTTAGTTGTGTCTAATCCCCCCCCCCATTACTAGGCTCTCACATTAAGGCTACTACCATTCAGTCGGGAGGGCAGAAGACTATCACGTGTTTCACTATCCACTATTGCGTGAGCTCACAGATGCTCCTGATTGGCTGTAGAGCCGTGATTAATGTGGAAGCACTAAGTACCTCTCCCTCTGACGGAGCTCGGCCAATCAGATCTCTCTAGACCTCCGGCTGCGAGAGGTTACAGCATCACCCAAGGATCAAATTCACAATCTCCGGATGATAGGACGAGCACTTTACCACTGCGTCACTCGGAGGCCCAGAGTAATATATTTGAATAAAATTTCACTTACTTTACTTGTTATTTTGAGTGTAAATAAAAAAAAATTAGTATAAATATTATAATTCTGATTTCCGTGTCACAAACAGTGGAATAAACATTTCCCTGCATGTCGTACTGTTTATACTCGTATATGTTACTAATTAAATTCCCTATTTGATGAAAATCTGTTTGTTAAAACTATTTGTGCTTGATTAACTTGAAATGAATTTATGACATATTTGTTGATTACGGTGCTCGAACTGTTTAAATAAAACTTAAACTATGACTGTGGCTCAGACAGTAGAGGCTAATGAGTTGATGACTGGCAGGTTGGGGGTTTGAGCCTCGCCACCACCGGGTAGGTACTGTTCTTGGTCAAGACCCTTTCCTTACCCCCCATACAATGCTACACGTGGTGCAGATCCCAAAATCCTGGATAGGAAATGGAGCACAGAAAGAAGGGCAAGAGATGTTAAATCTGTGCCAAATCTTGCAGATAAAATGATCCGATGTATTGACCCCTACGATTTAAGGGACAAAGTGCAGAAAGAAAAAAAAAAGAGAGAGAGTTTTAACACGTTCAATGTTTGTTAAGAAAAATGTGTGACATTTGCGCACCTAATTCCTCGCCCTAAAATACCCCAGCTCAATTAAACACACTAGGAGGAGAGCACTAATTCCAATTTTCCAATCACATGAGCTCACGAACGCCATGAATAATTAGCGCGCTGTCATTGGCGGTAGAGATTACCGGAATCCAGATTGATACACCTACAGACAATTAAGAGGATGTTAATATTTACGGGTTTAGCCAGCGTTAATACGTTTATGTATTATTTAAAAGATTGTATTACTTGGGTTGTCATGGTGATGATGCTGATGATGATCACTTGGGTTGAGTATATGAATAGTTTTGCAGTGGAAAGACGGAGAATGTTCGAGATCAGACATTGGCACCTTATCTGTGATAAAGAGCTACAGTATGTGACTGGGGCAGTGTGTGTGTGTGTGTGTGTGTGTGTGTGTGTATGTGAGAATGTGACTGTGTATCTAGGCTTTAATGAAGGTGCCATCACAGGCAGGAAACAGCTCATGGGAGAACGGTGGGGGGCATGGAGGCAATTAGAAACAGCACTGGTTCAGCAGCCTATAAGGTGTGTGTGTGTGTGTGTGTGTGTGTGACAACACATGCGAACACGTTCACATGTAAGGAACAGCTGAGGTTCATTGTGTGAGGACTCAATGTCCCAATGATGGCAGAAATACACAGTTTACACTAAAAAAAAAAAAAAAGTGAGTCACTGAGCATAATTTAGCGGCAGTAATACTCAGGTTAATAGAAACACCCTACAAAGATGATAACACGAGTGTATGTGCATGTGTGTGTGTTCTTTTGCTCTGCAATGGTTGCTTTATAAACTGGCAGCAGAAATAAGAACTAAAACGTCTCCCATAATCCCGCATTCCACTCCCTCTAGCTGCAAATAATGAGCTCTCATTCTGAAGAGCTGCCTGCGACGAGAAAAACATTTAACGCACAGAGAGAGAGAGAGAGAGAGAGAGAGAGAGAGAGAGAGAGGAGAGAGAGGGGATGCAGAGAACGATTATGAGAGCTCTAGGAAGAGGCAGCAGCAGTGAGGCAGAGAATGAAAGTGTGTATGTGCAAGAAAGAGAGAGAGAGTGAGAGAGAGAGAGGTTTGAAAAGCATAGAAAGACAATGAAGGAAAGGTGGAGATATAAGACTACTGAGGCTTTCAGAGTCTAAAGCCGGCCTTGATTTTAGCAGAAAGAGTAAACACTACAAAGAAATCTCACTGAGAGAGAGAGGGAGAGAGAGAAAGAGAGAGAGAGAGAGAGAGAGAGCGGGAGAGAGAGGGGAGTGTTATTGTTTCCAAATCATATCTCTCATGTTCTGGCAATATTGTCCTACACACAGTGATGCCAATAAACCTATGGTGGATTGAATTGAACGGAATTTAAATAGACTGAATTGAATTGTGAGAAGACAAGCAGAGAGAGAGAGAAAGAGAAAGAAAAGAGGAGAAACACCCAAGGCCAGGAGTGCATGAGCCGATCAGCGTGAGTCATCGGGACGTCAGCTGACATACTGTACTCGTATGCAAATTACACCCAAAGGGACGAAATCATATTTTACTTACATGCTATAAAAAAATAATAAAGCAGCGCAAATGAAAAATAATGAACCACCGGCAGCGGTTTTATAACAAAGCTCGAAACAGATTTTGACAGAAACGCAGTGCTTGGCCAGCAAACTCGGGTTTCTTTGCGACGTTTAAAAGCCGCATGCCTGGAATTAAAGACTTTCAGAGAGAGGTGGTGAGCTTGTTTCATCACCTGCAGAGCTTATTATACTGCTTTATGAATTAGCAACAATAAATATCACAAGCATGTATCTGTCAGCAGTCCTCTTGCAGGAAAGCGAAGCGCTAACTGGGTCGGAAAGATTCGAAGCCGATCTTATTTTAGCAACAGAGCGACATCACGAGAACATACCCAACCTGACCTGACTTCGTGTGCAAACTACTGCTCCAAAACTAAGACCGGGAGAATCTCGCTACTCCATCTCGGATTCAAATTATGAGGTTACAAAATCATTCATTCAGTAATTCATTCATCTTCTATACTGCTTATTCTGTACAGGGGCGCAGGAAGCCTGGAGACTACCGCAGGAAACTTCAGGCACAAGGCGGGGTACACCCTGAAGTTTTTTTTTTTTTTTTTTTTGGGGGGGGGCACCAGTGAGCCTACTCTGTACGTTTTTGGTCTGTGGAAGGAAACCAGAAAACCCCGGAGGAAACCATTCAAACACAAGGAGAACAGACCCTTTAGTCTTGGGTAGAATTTTATAAGGAAATAAGCTACAAAGTTTTACTAAGTATTCTGTAGAACCGCCTTCTTTTAAGGAATTCACCTGCTTCTCTTTTGCTTAAAAAAACGGGCAACTTTCATTTAGTTTTTTGTCTTAAATTGGTCATTTGGCCTCCGGGTGGCGCGGTGGTGAAGTGCTTACCCTATCATCCGGAGATTGCGGGTTTGATTCCCGTGTGATGCTGTAACCTCCCGCAGCCGGAGGTCTAGAGAGAGCCGATTGGCCGAGCTCCCTCAGAGAGGGATGAGAGGTACTTAGTGCTCCCACATTAATCACGGCTCTACAGCCAATCAGGGGCGTCTGTGAGCTCACGCAAGTGGAGCGGATAACGCTGTCTTCCGAGGGTGTTACGCCGCCCCCCAACGGTGCGTAAGTTCAAAAAAGATGCGGTCGGCTGGCGTCACATGGTTCAGAGGAAACACATGATAGTCTTAAATCTTACATGTGGTGTGCTTTAATCCATGCACACATTAGCAGGCAGCACAGCGTCCTATGTTTGGTAGGAGCCATCTATTTAATAAAATGGTGTAAAATTTGGAATTTCTTTTTTTTTTATTACATTAAATCAGAATATTCCAACCAAATATGTGTACAAATCAAATCCGGACCTAGGTTGTCCCTGGTGATTCCTATCTTTCTGTAAAATTTTACTAGTCAATGATACAATCATGAGCACACCATAGAAAATTTTCTACGGCATAGAAACGATTCCTCCATCAGCGAGACTTCTGATGAGCGAGGACTTTTTCTTCCATCCCTAAGGCCAAGAGGGAAAATTCAACAGCGAGTAAATAGAGCACCGACAAACACTTTAAAGCTTTTCAACGGCACATACTTCAGTGTGTACGTGACCAGAGAGAGTGATTGTGTACGCATATGTGTGTGTGTGTGCACGCGAGAGATGAAATAGTTGCATCCATACATTAAAAAAAAAATGTGAAATTCCCAAAAGCAGAAGAAAGCACATCAGTAATGCCGTTTTTCAGTTTTTTAAAAATGTTTTGTGTGTGTGTGTGATGAATTATGATATGTTCAAGCTAGACCCCTCATTCTCCAAACATATACACTGATAAAGCCCTCCTCCTACTCATCTTTTCCCATCCCTCTATCATTTTGCCACTTCTGAAACGAACCAGCTGTTGTTGAGTGTAGACTTTGCTCTCTCTCTCTTTTTTTCTCTCACACTCCCTTTTGAACAGATGCAACTGGCAACTCAAGCTGTGAAGCGCAAAGTTCATCTTCTCACAAACTTACGACTAGAGCAACCGAAAGCACCCTCATACCCACGGCAGCGACTGAAGACGAGGCAACTGGGATGTCAAACTGAAGACCCAATTGCAAACGTTTTTTTGGATTCCGTGACATTCGACTGCGGTATCGTTTCGAGCTCTATTTAGTTGCAGCATCCTTGTAGCATTCTTTGGGCCAGTAGCCGAATTCGTCAGACACTTCTATCTGGGCAGATCCTCTCATAGGCTGCCTGCGATGACTAACAAATCCCGTCGAGTCAACTCGTGTAAGCTAGATGGATGATGTTAGTGCTGAGGATAGCAAAGTCGCCCTTGAAGTGTGTGTTGGGGTGACACATGGGCCACTTCTCATGCTTGGAAATGTGTACATTTCTGAAAGTCTATCAGTCACGTCTGGTTGTTTTTTAGTCCAAATGACCTGTGTGTTTATGTATTTTTGTATTTTCTTTACATAATATGACTCAGACATTTGCATCCTCTATTAAGTTTTAATATTTTTAAATATTAAATATAATTGTAGGTACAATTTTTTTTTTACGAATATGTAAAAAAATAAAATTAAAAAAAACTGTTGAATGTGATGAACGTATGTTTCATGTGTGTCTGTCCGAACACCCTATAAAAACTCAATACTTTTTTAAAATGTCTGATTTTACTTTTCAAATGTGTGTGTAACTCTCTGAGCAACTTTTAGGTAGAACACACTGTGAGGATTTACATTTTATCGTAAATATGTGTTTTAAACTTAACCTGACTGAGCCATCTCTACCAATTGGTTGATATATGCTATACCTAAAAAGTGCATTAAATTATGATGGTTATTTTTTTAATAACATGTTTTTTCAATTGCTTTGAGGCATACCCTGAGAAATTTAACTATATAAATACTTAGCACCTATACCCATACACTTTCACACAAAGACACATTGTTAATATGTTTTACCATGAACCAACATCTCAACCATTTGGAGGAGACCTATACTGGGCCTGAGTTGCTTTAAAAGAATTTCCGGAGATAAAGAATGCCTGCTTAACTTACAAAACATGGCACCACCTCAGTAACAAGAATAAAAAAAATAAGGCTTTATTTCTAAGAGGGCAATGTGGTCAATTTTGATGTGTTGTAAAAAAAAATCTTCTTTTCAAACTGTAGCTGTAGCTTTACCAAGTAATCACATTTCCTGGCATTAAAGAATGTCCTGGCTTCAGCACTTCACCAGCTGATGGAATCCACCTGAGGCTCAAGATGGCATTGTCAATTAACTCTTATCTCTCAAATGTTTGGATTGGAGTCTGTGCTGAATAAAAACCATCTGCCAAAAGAGACGCTTGTTTTCTCTCAAAATCTGGCTAAACAAATGCAGAATGTGGTAAATCCTCCTCTCCTGATCTATACTGGGTTGTTCTGAGTCAATTGCCTTCCATGACAAATGGGAAACGACAGATTTATACCAATCCCAAGGCAGTCACATGCAGAAAACTATACTAATGAGAACCCATCACACTGATCGCTTGCGCATCAAGCTTGTTCGCTTTGTACATGGTTCTGTACATAAACTAACCAGTTCATAATAAATTCAGTAAATGATAAACTGTGGAGTCATTCTCCCGATCCTGTCATGAGGTTTATCAGTTTCTTAGCAACCACAAACACACAATAATAAACCTTAAATATAACCTCATAATTGACCCACACTCCAAGCCTCAGACAAACATTCTTTTCTGCTAGAGAGTCAACTAATCTAGAATAAAGCTACTGAAGTCAAAAGACTCCAAACTGACGCACGCGTTCGGGAACACATCGGCGGAGAATTGAAGGTAAAAAAAAAAAAAAGCACAATAGAAACAAGTTAGAAGTGGCTGTTAAAGTGTACAGTGTGACAATTCAAGTGCTTTTAAAGAGCCAGATGTTTTACATTCATCATTTGTGTGGTGTGTGTGTGTGTGTGTATGTCTGGGTGTGTGTTGTTTTCCCTAGCGGAGAGGTGAGCAGCTTATCACACAGTAAAGAGAGAGATTAGCGAGCATTCACTTGCTCTCCGGAAACCCACGCCAGATGGATGCTGGCCCATAACCTGTCTCCTGTGTGTGTCTGTGTTGATAAATGGATAAATACATAAATAGTAAAAACAACCAAAAGGAGTTAAAGAAAAACCTCAAAGATGTTGGACGGATGGACAGACAGATAGATTTAGGATCAGACCTTTGCTGCAAATATCCACAAAATGTTAGATAATTGCTCCAGAACATTATTCAAAACATTTTATCTCAACGTAACATAAAGGCCCTGTCCCAAATTGTGTACTAATGTCAAAGTAGGCACTTTGGTCCATGCTTTTCTTTTTCCTTGCTTTTCTCTGATGCAGTAGTTTTACATACAATACACAATCCTTTGTTCTTGGCCCACATTCACAGTCTGAAAAGGTTCAATGTAAGAGAGTGCAGTTTCATCTGCTTTGAATCAGTTAAAAGGGACAGTGACGGCACTGGTGAGATTCCTTTAGAATCCTTAAAAAAATGACATGCCATTTAGTACAGGGCCTAAATCACCTCCAGCCTTCTGCTACAAATCTGTCTACAACTTCGGGTGGTGCAGTCAAACAGTGGACAATACCATACTACACTGATGGAAAGATGCGTCCAGTTGTCCACAAAGGCTGCCCCTGTAACGTTCCGATACTCAGCTCTGTTTTTGAGTTTTATTCATTTTCAGCTGGTCATGTAGTGTCCTGATGCACAATTGAAAGTCTGTGTAACATCACCAAAGAATGGCACATAGAACATTAACTAGATTAGATCATGCGATTTTGGGGGAGTCTTCCCGGACTTCCATTACTTTTTGGCTAGATTTAACTGCAGTGCAAAGGACGGTCACTCATCATGTCTCGGCTGATCTGAGGCATTTGGGACAAGGCTGAACAAGTGTGCATCTTATACACAGAGCACTATTGTACTGACCACTCTTAGGAAATACAGTGAGAGGGGAGGGAGAGAGAGATAAACAGAAAGAGAAATAGAAAGACAGGCAGATAGCTAGCTAGATAGATATTAAAACAGAAAAGATAGACATAAAGACATACAAGAGAGAAGAGATACAAAGAGCAAGTAGGAGAGACAAATATTGGGACAAAAAGACAGGTAAAATGAGCCAGACAGAAGTCAAAAAGAGTAAAAGAGATAGAAATAACGAGAAGTAGGAGGAAACAAACAGTGTGTCAGGGAGAGAAAGAGAGACCAGAAGAGAGAAAGACAGAAAGTGAGCTAGCTTGCTAGCTAAACAAAGTTAGATAGATAGATAGATAGATAGATAAAATCTTAGGAAACGAAGAAGGTGTGTGTGTGTGTGTGTGTGTGTGTGAGAGAGAGAGAGAGAGAGAGAGAGAGTGGCAGGACAGTGACAGTAAGCAGCTCGCGCGCACCAAACTCCTTTGTTCTCGGGCCTGAAACGTAACTGAATTACGCGCGTGCAGTAATCTGATTTCGACACGTAGCCAATCGAATTCGGAACAGCTTCGACTCCGTGTGTGTGTGTGTGTGGGAGAGAGAGAGAGGGTATGTGCGCGCGCATTCCTGTGCTTTAACAGCGAGGGCGCGTGCTCGTCTCCTCCCCGGAGCCGTGCAGTGGTGCGCGCGCGAGCCATCAGGGTCACATGCTTGTCATGAACTCTCCCACAACCCAGCACTGCATGATCACACGTGCATTAAAATTAAAAAAAAAACGACGTGTTTAATTAACACCTTTCACATCCTGGTATATACGAGTTCACAACACTGTTAGTATACTGTGTGTATTTATTTATTTTTAAATCTAAATGTGAATAAACCGGCTCTCAGGCGCTCGAGACAGATGGGCGGAGCACGCTGCACGTTTCGGGTTAATGCTGCACGCGCGCTCATAGCGCATGTGTTCGCGTACTTATAAAGAATAGAAGAAGAGCGCATACATACACACGCACGCACGCACACACACCGCGCCCAATGCAATCCCGCACTCGATCTTAAACCCCGGACCGTCCGACCTCGAGCTGCAATGCACGCCTCATAACGCGCACAGGATCCCGTGCTCTCTGTCTGCGATCCGCTCTAACGGCTCTGAGATCCAGCCGTGCACGTGCTCGGAAAGGAAAAAATTCGCATGCACTCACATCCGCTCGGCTGGACTCAGCAGCCCGCCTTCCACCATCATACTGGGGAGGAAATCCAGACTGTAGCACGAAGACATCGATGCGATCTCCTGTTCCACAAGCGTGTAGTAGTCTGCAGACGCGTGCCACCCAGCTCGCGCCTTCCTTCCCGTTGCTGATCAACCCCCGGTGTGTCCTGTCCTGTCCCAGTGTGTGTATGTGTGTGTGTGGGACAGAGCAGCGAGACGGAGAGGGACAGGTGCAGCCGCACACAACACTGAGCACTCACATTCTCACGTGTTTACACACTCCTCCTCCACCTCCTCCTCCTTATTCACTACACTTCTTCAACCCCTCTCAGTATACTAACACATGCAAGAAGTAGACACCCACTGTTTTATGATAAAATGCATGTACCAAAATATGTTGCCATTACCACGACTGTTTCCTTTTTTTTCAGACTGGAACAGACCCATCTTTAAGACATCTCTGATTGGTCAGTCTGATGGTGGACTGTCCCAAAGATGGATAGATAGGAATCCTGACCATTTTATACCCTGCAATTAAAGTAAACATTGCATGCACCCTGATGGTACACACACAGACCAGAGGCAGGCATTGAACCCTTGACACTGGAGGTGCGAGGCTATTGTATTAACCACAACGCCACTGCGCTACCACATTAGAAATCTCACTCATGTTCTGTACCGCAACAAGACTTAGTGCACAAAGCACGGTACACCCAGGAGAGGGTGCCTATCTATTGCAGGGCACACACACCTACACACACTCACACGCTCTTTCACATACTACCAGTGGTGTCAAAAGTATTCACATTCATTACTTGAGTAGAAGTATAGATACTAGGGTTTAAAAAGACTTCTTTAGAAGTTGAAGTATCAACTCAAGCTTTTTACTCAAGTAAAAGAGTAAAAGTACTGGTTTCAAAACTACTTAAAGTATAAAAGTAAAAGTAATGTGAGGGGGGGAGGATTAAGGATAAAAGCTTATTAAAAAAAAAGTGTTGTTTTTTTGTTGTATTTTTTAACGGCCATAGTGATTTGGGATACTGTATATGGCAATTGAAAAAGAATGCATTTTAGTACAATGCAAATACATTAAAGAACCACATATGTGTACTACTGAGCATTAACATGTTTTATGGAGCAGAAGATATGATAACTAGTTGCCTATAAGTATTTTAATGGTGCAAAAAGTCTAACTTTAGAGGCATGTCATCGGTAACCTTTATTGGACTGTAAATGTACATCCAAGCTTAGCTGCAGAAATCTGTGAGGGCAACATACAAGAAAATTAGTGTACCCAGGGCAGGCTTAGTAACGAATACCCTTGTATGGTTGTCTACAATAAACATTAGTGCTGTCAGAATGAATGATTAATCCAAGTGATTAATCGAGAAAAAAAATTATGTGTGTGTGTGTATATATATATATCATTCCTGTTACCTTCCTGGTGCTGTTACCTTCCTCGCTGATGCTTGGTTGTGGAAGTTTCTATCACGGACATCTTCGTCTACTTATCACAATCTTATCAACCGAAAATGCTATTTTATTCAAACGTCCTTGCTGGAGTGTGTGACGTGACGTCATGTGCAGGTGCGATGAATCGCGTACCAACCAATAGGGTGTCGGAATGGTTTGTTTATACTTCTCATCCAACCACAATCAAATTCGCTTCATCCGGATGGCGCGATTTATCTGGATGTTTTTTTTGCTTGTTTGTTTTTTAAATGATAAGCAGAAATAAAATAGGAGTAACGAGGCTTTTTTTAAAATGTAAGGAGTAAAAAGTACATATAATTGCGTAAAGATACCCAAAATTTCTACTTAAGTAAGGTAACGAAGTATTTGTACCTTGTTACTTGACACCTCTGCATACTACAGACAATCTGGGAACACCAATTAGCCTAATCTGCATGTTTCATGACTATGGGAGGAAAATGGAGTACCCTGACGAAAACCCACCAAGCACTTGTCATGAACATACAGTTGAATTGTCCCTTAAAAAAACATTATAAAAATGTGTGTGAATGCTATCAATTTTAGTCTTGGGTTGGGCTTAAAAAAAAACTCGAAAAACTGAAAAAAATTTGCAATCAATTGATCTTTTGTTCTAATAGAAAAGAGTGTTTCGAGCTTTTTTTAATTTGACAGGATTGGCAAAACCTTTGGTT
This sequence comes from Clarias gariepinus, assembly GCF_024256425.1. Classification (NCBI taxonomy): domain Eukaryota; kingdom Metazoa; phylum Chordata; class Actinopteri; order Siluriformes; family Clariidae; genus Clarias; species Clarias gariepinus. The sequence goes on from NC_071111.1 coordinate 18,929,376, forward strand.
TTTAAATATCAATAGTAAGGAAAGAACCGAGAACCAAGCCTTACCACTGACATCACATTGATTGAACTTCCAGCAGTTTCTTCATCCACTATATTGAATTATATTTTTCAACCCAAGAAAATTGCTTGCTGGTTAGATAAAATAGTAATCTTCTATAGTAATAATCCAGTGTGTTGATAACACCTACTCGGATCAACTTGCTACACAAAATCTATATATCATCAACAATACAGATGCTGATATTAAAAACGCTACATGAACAAGACACCCTCCTATATTTAACAATCAACATGTTTCAAGTGTTCCATAAAGAAATAATAGGTACATTTATAAATGCCTATATGTATATGAATATTGAATACTCCCTTACCATAATACACCCTGTCCTTTTTCCTTTGGTTAATTCATGTACTGTAGTGCAGTTAATTCTACTGTGCAAGAGTTCAAATCCAGTTCAGTCCAAACTCTACGCTTTAATGCAGGAACACAATCAACTCAAGATACTGTAGATAGATGGACAGATAGATAAATAGATAGATCGATCATTTTCATTGAACATGAAAACACGAACAGTCAAAAAAATAAAAAGCTGTATGTTATTGTACCATTAGGCGAAGGAGTAGATACAGTATATACTGAAACATGCACACGTTTATTTTTGTTCTTCAGGATCAGGATCATGTCTGATCATGTGACCATGGCCTGGATGAGCTACTTTGCTTTTGTTTCTCCCCCTCTTCTGTACCTCCCGGGGGCAACCTTTTTTTTTTTTTTTTTACTTCAGCTTTTTTAGCAGGAAGTGGGTCATGGGAAACACACAGACAGACACACACATACATAAAGAAACATCCTTCTACAACCCACAGCTATCTAACCGTTTAACCATCTGTACCATCTAAGGCCATGAATCCTACAGTGCATCATTTACTATAATCTTGAATAATTGTACTTAGAGATAATCTCGGAGTGCCAATATTTACATTATGATTCGGCTCTGAAACCAGCAGTTGAGATATATCCGTTGTTATGATAAGTAGCATTTCACATCAGACCTTTGTAGCTGTGTTGTTTTTTCACCAATGTCCAGGATGCATTTTGCAAATATGGAATCAATGGTCATTCATCGATCGTCATGCTTCTGATTCTCACAGAGTGTCCTTTTAATCTGTCTTATTGTCTCTTCAGTCAATTCTACATAGCAAACAACCAGAGTGCTTCATTAATCCTTGGCGTGTTTTTTTTTCGTTGCCAGAAAGCCATCCTTGAACTCACGCTTAACCCTCAACCGTGCTACTCTATGCTTAAGCAACTTCATGCTAAAATGCTGTAAATGTATTAAATGTATATTTGTAGACACATAAATCCTTTGCACAAATAAAAACGTGACTTTTTTTCTGGCAACATTAGACCAGTGGGGCCGTTTCTCAAACACGCATGCGGTACGATTAGGAAAACTCATAACATGCCCTCGGAACAAATGCAGTTATTTCGACAGTCATTCTAACAAACGACTAAAACCGTATCTCATGGAGAAAAATTGTTATTAACAGTAATCTCTCAAATGCATGGTCTCTATGGGTGTCACTTCCAGTTTAATGAGCATAGCTTCTATGCAAATCAAATTAAGACAAGGAGGTGTGGCCTGTATGCATGCCAGTCCCAGAGAATCTCCACAAGCACAGCGCAAAAACTGCTTATTATGGATCCATTAATCCATCAATCTAGTAACCTCTGTAGTCCAACTAGGGACTGTGGAGGCCAATGGTGACCATTGTACTTATTCCCATTTCTACAACCGTTCCCAATTCCCAAGGACTGGGAATTGGGAACACCAATAAGCATAATCTGCTTGTCTTTGGACTGTTGGAGGAACCAAGAAGCACCCGGAGGAAACCCAGCAAGCATGGGGAGAACATGCAAACTCAAGGAAGGTTGGAATCGAACCTGGACCCTAGAGGTGCGAGGCCTTATTACTGATCATATTGTACAAAACATAGGCATTTTGTCATCAATAAATTATTAAACGAGAATAAATGGAATTTCTTTTGGCCATTCAAAAAACTTGTTAAACAATAACCACTGATATTTGTCCTTAGGCGAAACAAGTTTTTTTTTTTGTTTTTTTTTTTACCACAGGTTTAGCCATGTGATCTTTGAGACATACGCGCAGCATGCATAGCCGTGCAGATATCATTGTGTCTCTAAGCAACAATAACAACACCAATATATAACACCCCTCCTGTCAGAGAAGCAGTTACATGTATAGACAGGTCTGGGAGACAGCAGATACATACACTGTATAAACTGTTTCTTTTCGTGTCTTGAGGGCAGGCTACCTTGAGTTTCCTATATCGCTGAAATATTCCTTGCTTGTCAGCAGAAAGTCTAAATTGGGTCAATATTTATTTGCACCGAGCCTCCCTGCTTTCAGTACAAACTGCCTCTATTAGCAGCGCTAACGCATCGATATCCAGACCTGCCTTAACGAGCTCTCTGCAGAAGAAACATGGGAGCTCGGGGTAATTTTATTAATGCGTGTGTACGTATTTGCTCTTTGAAACTCTTGAATTGCGAGCTTAATCTAGCATGCTATTTCCAAGACGCTCCACAAATGCTTAATTTAACTCGAACACGGATTGGTAATATTTCACGCAAGTGCCGTATTTTCACAGCGGGATAATGGAGGCAAAAAAATAGGCAATTTGATGAATTCCGAGCTTTTCTGATGGATTCTCGGCTCTTAAAGGAAAGAAACCCGGGCTGTTGGAAGAAGCTAGAGAGGAATGAGCAGGATGGAAGAATATGGGGCACTTTTCTTAGGCTTGCCATTTATTATTTAACTCGAGTGCAGCACCCTTACGGAATATGTCTCTGTGTGAGCGCGTGTGTGGGTATTATCGCAAATCAGCTTCCTCTACAGGGAGCCAGGACCTTCAGTGTTTACCGGCGGAATAGGTGAAATGGTACGATAAGCACAATGGTTTCGGGTGTATCACTATATTGCCTGATAACAATTTCCTACTGTCAAATGGAGCAACATTACATTTTTTTATTGCACCGCAGCTACGAGGTTCCAATTAATAGGGTCTTTACGCCTCAACACCTGCAGGCATGGCTTGGGCAAGTGGAAATAAATCCTATTCTATTATATTCGTGCCACTTATACCTGACACTATAACCTGTTGGTGAACCACTGCAAAAAAAGAAGAAAAAAAAACCTTGACAGTTGGTAAGGGTTATTCTCAAACACACTAAATTAATGCTGTGTTGTGTGTTGAACTGTACTTGGAATACATAATGACATAAATTCAGTGATAATTTAATTGCAAATTATTTATTCTTTTTTTTTTTAAACCTCCTCTTCTGTGTAGTACATTCTTTTTTTTTAATGACTTTTTTATAGTCAGCACAAATCGTTAAACACTCTGTTAATGCAGATTAATGTCTGGTTTGTGTAACCATTCCTACAGCTGCCGATACTTAAAAGTCCTAAATTAATGTTTAACACGATCACGATTAGCCTTAGGCAGACATTTTCAAGAACAATGTACAAAAATGTTTCTTTTTATTTCGAACATAACCGTTCCAAATCTCCATCTCTCCGGCACTCCATCACACCCTTCATTTCATTAACCCCAGCTTCCGTGCGTCCCTACGTTATCTTCGACGCACCCCTCTTTCCATCTTCCTCCATCACCCTGTCTGTCTTTTCTTTCGAGGTTTATGAACGCTGAATCTGAAAGCTGTTTGTCACTGCTGTAATCCCTTTATACGCGCAAGACAATAGAATCCACCCCCCCCAAGGAGTCACGCTCCCATTCTGTCCCTTGTTCCTTTCTCTCTTCCCCTTTGTCTCTCCCCTCGCACGGTTCAAAGGTCACTCTTTTGGCATTGTTAGCGCTGCCCTCCCTCTCATTTTCAAGAGACGCTGGCTCTTTGTGGAGCTGCTATGGGCGAAGCCCCACCCTAACGCTCTATGCCTCTTTCTATCCCTCGTTCACCTCTTACTTTCTCTCTCCCTCGCTCTCACCATCTCCCCTGGGTTTGGTCCCAGCTGGCCTGTAACACATATTGATTGACCATGTAGGAGGAGCCTTCGAATGAGAGATGGAGAGAAAGCGAGGAAACAAGAGGAAATGAGAGCGAAAGAAAAAGAGAGAGAGAGGGGAAGAAAGAGACAGACAGCAGGCCCTACAGGCTGCAAAGCACAGGGACAAAAATAGCATACCCAGAAGTTCAAATCACAGACAGAGAAGCGGAAAGAGAGAGAGAGAGGCATCTAAACAAGCAATAGGAAGATGGAAGTGTGAGTTTGTGCCTTCGGTGGGGGTGTTTCATATAGACTTGTCTTTCTGCATGTAAAGAACCTAGAAATTTGATTTTATGTATTTCAAATGTACAGTATAAAGGTGGACACCTTATATTAACAGTGTTCTAGAGGGGCTGAATAGAGCACTGTTTGTGCATGCTACAGAGATGTGAGGATGCAGATCGAAATGGAGACAATCAAGTACTTCTCATAAATGTTGCATATATCATAATTCAGACATTCATTTGTACTGGTTCTGGAATTATGAATAAGGAATCCGTACACCTGAAGGTACAGTGTGTGATTTCGGCTTTCAGATACGAACTCCAGTGGTAGGATGCGGATGTGCGAGATTATGCATGGTCCTGTATACTGGATGAATATATTTGCATGAACAGATTCACCACCCACTGTATACACTTGCTAGCACTCATGAAATGCCTGTGTATGTATGTGTGTGTGTGTGTGTGTGTGTGTGTGTATATATATATATATATATATATATAAAACTGTGTGTGTGTGTGTGTGTGTGTGAGCATGCATTGGTGCGTACGCTCATAAATATTTGATGAACTCATGGATTATGCAAAGCAGCCGCCAGACTCATTTGGCTTTTTGAATAAGCACAATGGATTCAGAAAGCACGACCTAGAACAACTTTAATAGATCTCTCTTTCACACATACACATTTACACATACATATAAAATAAAATACACACACACACACATATATATATATATATATATATATATATATATATATATAGTGTTTGTGTCCAACCACACACGCGCACATGTGAAAACATTACTAGAGTGATAGAGTAATGAGATTATTATCAGAGACATGCAAGGACACACGCCAGAATCCACCATGATGAGATTAATATCTTAACTGTACACCCACAGTCATAAACACACACACACATACATACATACACACACATCACAATCCAATAAAGGATTTTGATTTTGAACGATTGCTCAGACTCAGGATCACTAGTCTGTGTAATATTCATCCATACCTCATTCTGTATAGGCTGTCACCAGGCAGGATAACACACGTAAGCCACAAACACAGACACATGCAATGAATCTGTACAAACACACAGCGGCGGACAATAATAGAGAAATGCAGACAAATATTTGAACATCTGATCGAATTAAGTCATTTCCTCCTTCCTTCCTTCCTTCTTTTCTTTTCCTTTCCTTTCCCGCTCCTTTCCTTTTTTCCGGTGGAGTTGCATCAGATGCCTTGCCTTTCTAGGTCACTTGAAATAAACCAAACAGAAACAGTTTAAGACAAACAACACGTTCTCATCTTCTTCAAGACGCGTTGAAAGATGCACTCGGTTTACAATTTATCCCAATCATCCCCGGTAAACATCTAATCAGTTTAATGTCTGAACTTTGATTAAATTTCTTTTTTTTATTAAAACAGCTTGTATAATATGACAAATCCCTCCCAAAAAAAATGCTCTAAAATCAAAACAAATGGAAGAGAGTAAAAAAAAAAAAAAAACATGCAAAATTTTCCTGAACGTTCCTGGAAGCCATAATTAGTCACGTAAATAGGGCTCGTTATAATATTTGAGAAAGGAATCACAGCTGACAGTGAGTTTAAATGAAAGAGAAACAAAGAAACTGTAACATTCTGAGACGTAAAGTGGCACCGAACACTCTTCTGGTCACATAGGACAGCAGTCTGAAAGATAGCGATCACGTTATACACCTCATCAGCGACCTCATTTCCCCTCTCATCTGTTTAAACCACTCAGCATTCAGCATCACTAGTATACTAATCACCCGCCTCATCATCTACACTCAGTTCTTAGTTAGGTATTTTTTAGACTTGAATGATTCATAGCTCACTGTGTGGCTTAACAAACAAAAAACATCACTTAGGTACAGGAAATGGACTGAAAATGAGAAGGCTGGAAAACTACATTAAAAATACAAGAAAGTCTGGCTCTTTGGAAGCAAAAGTACGAAGAAAAAAAAAACGAGGGCTGGTTCAAGAGTTTTGCACAGCACTGTATACTGTAACTGCATTTCATGTCTCTTATTTCATGTACATTATGAGCGAAAATCAAAATATTTTATAAGATTTGCTGAACACAGCTTTCGGCAAAAATCTTTTCATTTCACTCATGGAGACGTCAAAGCTGCGATGTGCGAATCTCAAGGCGAAGGTTGTACTGAATTAAAAAAAAGTAAAGTATTTCAGATTTCAATACAAGTGCATTACTTTAGTTTATTAGTTTTGATGGAATCACGTTTATTGAAAAACATGGGAAAAATGTTATAAAATGCACTTCTACATATGTGTAGGCGTATCTAACTGTACACTGTGGTGCAAGTTTACAATTAATAAGTACATCAATCATCTTGATTGTATATAAAACAGCACAACACAGCTGGGCCCAACCCTATAGCTCAAACCTCCAGTCAAATCACCATAAACATTTACAGACCTTATGTACTGTATAAACCTTACACAACATACAGTATTAAACCATATCAGACTGTCCTGACTATTCTTCCATCCTCAAGAAATACAGTATATATCACCTACAGTACAGTATATGACTAGCAGACATTTTCAACATTTTCATCTGCCATCAACTTTCTGTGTAAATACTGTATATGGAGAAATGTGTGGGTTATTGAGCTTCCCGTCTCTGTCTCTTTTTCCGCTCCGTCATTTGTATAATGGGTAATGAACATGATATATATGCATACATAACCTTAGATTTTTACAAAGAATACTTATTACCATTAAACATAATGTAATCAGTCAATTATGTGGAAAAATATAAAAAGTACATACTGTAACAAACCAGAATAAGGAAACAAACATGATTATTGGGTTATAATTTCAAATCCCAGTAATGATACTGGTGAGATGTCATATGAGAACGACATAGCTATTTGAGTCAGCTCTTTTACCAGAACGTTGAGAGCTAACCGCCATACTGTATATAAGAGGAGATACAGTAAGATATACCTATTATGACCTTCATAATTTTTTTTTCTCATTTAATTAAAATGCTTTTTGTTTCATAAGTATAAAAAATAAAAATACATATCAAGAATTGAAATACACTGATCAGCCATAAAATTAAAACCACTTAAGATTTGGGTTTCTTTTGTGCCGCCAGGGCAGCTTTGGTCCTTCGGGGCGTGGGTACACTGGACCCCTGGTGTCAGGCACTAGGATGTTGCATGTGCTGCTCCATGGATCAGACCATGGATCGTAATCGCTTTGCCTGGCCACGTACCCGCAAGCTGTGATGCACTGGGTGTTCTAATACCTATCTATTGTAGCAGGATTTCCTGTTTTGGCAGTTTGTGCTGCATTGTCTTTTCTATGTAATGGGACCAGACAGGCTTCAGTCCCCACGGTCATGGGTGAGCCTTGGGTGCCCATGATCCTGTCACCAGTTTGCTGGTATATAATTTATTAGTCAGTGTTAGTGTTATTGCTGACCGGTATAGATATTTTGTGTTACATGCACGTGTACATTACTTCTTTATCGGTAAATAAAAGTCAAGTACAAATTAATGTTAAAAAACAACTTTTAAAAAAATATATACAGTATAGCTGTTCTGAAAACACTTTATATCATTTTTCATATTACTAATATTGATTTCCACCACGTTTCCCAGCATTTTGTTTTCATATATTGAAGGTATGAAAGGGTTAACCACAAATGGAAAAAAAATGTGGTTTAGTCTCAAATCAGCTAACAAGAGCCCCTAAAAGACCCAGAGAGATTTCAACTGGAGCGACTTCTGGCCCAGAGCAGTCGACCGTAACTGGTTTAAGTGGATCAGCCTTGGGTAAAAACGACAGAGGCTTCGTCTCTAGATGTTTTACATTCGTTAGCAAGATGAGTTGCTTTCTTTCCCTTCTCTCCTTTCTTGTTCTCTGCCTGTTTTCTTTCCTCCTGCTACCATAAACCTTGCCTGTCTCGCTGTATCTCATCAGCTAACCCGGCTATCTCTCTCTTTTCTCTCTTGTGTTCTCCTCATTAGTGAAAAACCCAGGGAGCAGCGGTCACAGATTCTCATTTATTTTCATTTTCGAAACTTGCGAAGCTTCACTGAGCCTTTAGTTCTACAGCAGTCATTCTAGAAACACACACACACACACACACACACACACACACACACACACACACACACACAAACCAAAAATGTTCAAACCAAATACCCACCATATATCTGTATGCCTGTTTTCTATCCACATATTTGGTTTTCCATCCTCATCCCACATACACGCATGAGAGCAAGCTAGCATAACACACACTTGTTTAAACATAACCGCTAGTACTTTGCTTTATCACAATGGCAGGGTTTACAAGCCACTAAATACAGACTACAAATCCCAACATCTATAACAGCGGTTTTAACAGGGCTCGTAAGTGCGGCTTAAGGATGGAAATGTAGTTTTTCTTGCCCGTGAGGTACAAAGCATTGAAAGGATTAGAAATAACATCCGTCCTGTGCAACACAACGTGCTTTTTACCTCCATACACACACAGGATTAGAACAAGCAAGACAATATACGACATGTTCTCTCTGGACTGTTAGTTACATGTCTTACGATCAGCTATAATTATAGACACTGAGCCTGTAGGCACCTACAGTAAATCAATTTCTAATCGTGATAAGGTTACTGGAAGAAATCAATAGGCTTATTCCTATAGAATGGTATATTGTGTCATACAGCCGTAAGGTGACTATTAAATCCGTTTTCTCTGCGGTTTTAATTTGAACTGTATATTACTGTTACGCACAGAGTCATTAATCATGTTTCAGATGTAAACGTGTTAACATATTTGTTGAAAACACCTACTGTGATCGTGGTAAGATGATACCTAACACATGGACAGTAAAGAATCTTTTATATCCTCAACACACCTCACGGTGTGGTAGGCACGGACGGTACTGTTTGACATATATATACTGGAAGCAGTTGATTTATAACCGCAACACACAACTGTGTGCAGCGTGTGTGTGTCAGGAGGCGTTGGCTACAGTCATTGGGGAGATTCATGGTCCTGTGGGGCATATTTAAAAGCCATTTAGTAAGAGTGCACTCAATGAGCTGGAAGCCATAAATATACCTCTTTAAACCAACATGCCCTCCTTCCAGCCAACAAAACTGTCCTGTTCTAGTCCAGTGCACATCTCTGATACCCCTATACCCAATACGTTTCGATAAACTACATCCTAACAGTCCTACACTCCATTACACTCAAATAATCTACATCTTAACACTCCTATACCCCATTACACTTCAATAAACTACATCCTAACACTCCTATACCCCATTACACTCCAATAAACTACATCCTAACACTCCTATACCCCATTACACTCCAATAAACTACGTCCTAACACTCCTATACCCCATTACACTCCAATAAACTACGTCCTAACAGTCCTATACCCCATTACCCTCTAATAAACTACATCATAACACTCCTATACCCCATTACACTCCAATAAACTACATCCTAACACTCCTATACCCCATTACACTCCAATAAACTACATCCTAACACTCCTATACCCCATTACACTCAGATAAACTACATCCTAACACTCCTATACCCCATTACACTCCAATAAACTACATCCCAACACTCCTATACCCATTACATTTGGATAAACTACATCCTAACACTCCTATAAGCCATTACACTCCAATAAACTACATCCTAACACTCCTATACCCCATTACACTCAGGTAAACTACATCCTAACAGTCCTATACCCCATTACACTCCATTAAACTACGTCCTAACAGTCCTATACCCCATTACACTCAAATAAACTACATCCTAACACTCCTATACCCCATTACACTCCAATAAACTACATCCTAACACTCCTATACCCCATTACACTCAGATAAACTACATCCTAACACTCCTATACCCCATTACACTCCAATAAACTACATCCCAACACTTCTATACCCATTACATTCGGATAAACTACATCCTAACACTCCTATAAGCCATTACACTCCAATAAACTACATCCTAACACTCCGATACCCAATTACACTCTGATAAACTACATCCTAACCCCTTTATACTCATTACACTTTAATAAACCACATCCCAACAATCCAATAACCGTTACACTCAGATAAACTACATCCTAACATGAGTATACCCTATTGCACTCAAATACTGTAAACTACATCCTAACATTCTCATACACCATTACACTCCAATAAACTACATCCCTACAGTATACTCCATTACACTCCAATAAACTACATCCCTACAGTATACCCCATTACACTCCAATGAACTACAGTACATTCTAACACTCCAATACATTTTTAGTACTTCTCTCCACATTCCACCACCCCATACCAACTGAACCTCTAATAAACTACATTCTTACACTTCTATACTGTATAACATTTAAATAAACTACATTCTACAACTGCTACACAACCAATCATTACATGCCATTAAACTACATTCAAACAATCCTAAACCCAGTAACACTCCACTAATCTACATTATATTATTTCTATACTCATTTCAACTCCTTAAACTCTAATAATCTACATTAGAACACTCCTTTATTACATTATACTTTAATAAACTAAATTTAACACCTCTATACCACATTACAATCTAATAATATATGGACTAACACTTCTATACCACATTATTACATTACTACATTTCCAGTTACATCAAAAGCAGCACAAGGCAACAAAGACAACTGGATTGAAATACAGTGCATTGAACTACATTTAAACAACCAACAATTTCCTTCTGTCCTATTGCATTTACTGTAATATACCATATTACATACTGCACTCTAATAACTCCATTACCGCCTAACGTCTTCGTACCAAATATCCCTGTACACCATTGTGCTCCAGAGCCACCTCTTTATTTTACACCAGCCCATTCAACACAACACAGTTACTGCTGAATGTTCACATTATACATCGGTTATTGACAGTGAAAGAAAAAAGTAGGAGAGAGGGAGAGAGAAAGGGTAAAAAAGGGAAAAAACAAGCTGTGAAGTGGTTGACAGCCGCATTGTTGGGCTGTCCCATTGTCGACAATGCTCTCAGCAGCTTATTCGTCCCTCCCTCCCTCCCTCCCTCCCTACTACTCTCTCTCCCTTCCTCCCTGCTTCTCCCCTAAATCCCACTGTCTGAGAGACATGCAAACAAAAGCGGAACATGGTTCTGGCAGCAGGGTGAAGCTCAGCCCCCTCCCTCACCGTTTCTTCCCCTCTTCTCTTTCGCTAACCGTCCTCCATGCAAATATTAACATCAGGAGAATAGAGTCTGGATTATACATGCTTATTTAAATGAAGAATATTAGAAACAAACATATATGCATAAGAATAAAAAAAAGTGATTTTTTTGCATTAAGAGACCAGGGCAAGCATCTCAAAGAGCAGTTGCTTCACAACCCAGTTTTGACTGTCCCTTCTAAGTGCACTGCAAGTGCTTTCTTTTCTCTTGGCGTACACACACACACACACACACATGCACACACATGCCATCCACCTGAAAATCCCCTCACATTATGCGGATCTGATCTCTACTGCTGTCATGCTTAAAAGGTGAGATAAAAAAGATACAAGCTAAAAATGTTACATTATGGAAAACAAGGCACCAACAAGAGACACTTACACACACTCATATACATCCTACAGCGAGTGTGACACCCAGTCGTGTGTCTGTGTGTGTTACCTCAGCAGCAGCTCCTCACTGGTCCTCATGGTGACAGGGTTGTTGGTAGTGGAGGAGTAGCGCATGCCATCCACACACACACTAGGCACAAAGCCTCGTTCAGACGAGTGCTCCAACATCACTGTAACTCAACACGCGCGCGCACACACACATACACACACGTGCACTTTGCTGAGCACACTCACGCACACGGACACACGCACACCCACGGTCCTCACGCTTTCGACTATGTCCGTGTGCACACTTGTTCCAGTCTTTCTCTTTGCTTTTCTTTTTCTCTTTTGAATCCCGCCAACGTCCTCTCGTTCTCTTGCTCTCTGGTGCAGCACTCCCACACACTCAACCAGCCCTCACCCCAGCTCTCCTCCTCCCCTCCCTCTCTCTTTTGCTCTTTCACTCTGACTCTCTCTCTCTCTGTCTCTCTGCCATGCTCTCTCCTCCTACCTCCCTCTGTCTGATTCACTCGGCTGTAATAACCCTTTCTGACAGCTCATGTTGTTGTGAGCCAGTGTGGTAACACAGTATTGCCTGCTGTTGCCCCAGACGACTTGATTCAGGCTATAAGAACGCGGAACAACCTGACGTTCTAATATATGACATGTTAACATCTGAAGTTAATAATGCATTTTTTTTAAGGTAATTATGCCTATTTAAATGTACAAGGGCGTTCAAGTCAAATCAGGACTGATGTAATTTCTTGTGTATGAATGTACGCTAATAAGACTCTTAGCTGCAGTAAAATATTTGAATGGTGCGAACGTTTTATAGAAGGCCGTACATTGGCGAACGACGATCCTGGCCAAGATGGTCGTTGCCAAGAACATTCAGTGAGTGGAACACCTGATCCTTGACTTCTGTCTGTGAGAACTGTACAGTACACACAATCATTCAACAACACCACTTGCACATTCACTCCAAGCCATTTCCACATGTTTAGGCCATCAAAGAAGTTCCTGGAAGACCAGAGTTTCAAACGTAGAAATCTTTCTACCGTTACGGTGTCCAAGCACTGGTGAAACACTGGGATAAGTACATTAGTGTTGCAGTGGATTACAGAAAGAAATAAAGGTCGTTTTTAAACTGTGTTCAGTTATTCTGCACAATCAGAAGTCCTGGTTTGAACTGAATGCGCTTCATACATGAAATACTACTACTAATAATAATAATATTGATAATAACATTAATTATGCATTGCTATATAATTATATACCTTTTTATATCTTTTAAACACTGCACAAACGTTACAGTGTTACAGTATTTTAATTTAGTACTAATTTAAACTGTGACGAATTTAAAATTGAAACTTCTCCAGTACAATAACAATACAATATTTTACAATTTACAATATATACAATATTTTTTATATTAAATTTACTTTCTTTTACAATTTACAATAGTAATTTCTTTATATGTTTCCTTTATTATTATTATTTCTCGCCTATTATGCGAAAGGCCCGGGTTCGATTACCAGTCAGTGCCCAAAGCCCAGATAAAATGGGAGGGTTTTATCAAACCTGTGCCAAGCTGTGGCAAACCCTTGCCAGCAGCACCAAAAGGACCAACAACATTATTATCATAAAATGAAAATAACTGGTACACAAAATTTACATTATGAAATAGAAATTTGTATGTTCTGACACTACAACCCTTAAAATGTTTCTAATTGTAAAGTTCAAAAATCTTTAAATTATACATTTCAACTTTCAAATAGCTCATTTCAACAGACTGAACTTTTTAAAAATGAATAAATTAAGGCTTAACTTATCTGGAATTAATGTCATATATCACATATTTTAATGCAAATTCTGGAAACACAGTACCAGGGTTATATAATTGTATATTGTTTTATTTAATAAAGTCATATTGCACTTGTATTTTCTGATATACATTAATAGCTAATTAGCTTAACATAAAATAGAAATGATCAAATAATTGTTGTTCTTCATGTTATTTTGTCTAAGTAAAACAAATCACCTTACTCTTACGGCACTCTCCCCAGATTAATGTTGTGTTCCACTCAGTTACTCAGACTTGTAGAGCTGGTAGCGCGTAACAAGTTTCAGTTTCAGGGTCAATTTGAAATTGGACAAGCCTTAACCAAGTCCATGTTTAGATTCTTAAAAAAATTATGTAAGAACATTAGGAAGAAATCTTTAGAGGAAAGGGAAACCCATCCTCTTTGGCATGTGAGACTCTAGTAGAAAGGAGTACAAGTATGGGCCAAGGGTAGAACTGATAAAACAAAGGGACTTGGCTCAAACAGAATAAAAACCCCTGTGATTCATTGTGTTCGGTAACTGCTTTATCCTGGTCAGGGTTACAGTAGATCTGAAATCTAACCCAGGAACTCTGCGTGTTAAGCAGAGATACAGACTGGATTTTATAAAAACATGTTTTTGAGAGACGGGAGGAAAAAAAAAAAACCCTGGAGAATCTTCCTTCCAATCTGGCAGAATGTTTAAAGTCACATTTTTAACGATGTGTAACTTGATAAGGCAGAACTTTGGCTCTAAACTATATTCTGGTTATATCTCTAAGTGAACAGTTACATCCCTCGCATTATTAGTTCGCATGGAAGACTTTATTCACTCCGATCTGAGATAAACTGCCTGGCCAAAAAGAGAGAGAAAAAAGTCACACACGCTAGTAGTTTGTTTGTCTGCCTTTAGGCTGGATTACAGTGTGCAATGTGGTGGCCAGTTCATGTGTGAAAATGATTCCTCATGCTTCCAGAAAAACTCTTTTACAATTTAAGCCTTGGAATAGCCCATGCCTTTAGAGAGAGAGAGAGAAAGAGAGAGAGAGAGAGAACTTCACAGATGTGATAAGCTGGTCGTTCAGGACATTCAGGTCATCAGCTGACTTTATTTATTATGAACACATATCGCTGCTGAGCCCCGATCTGACCAACTGAACCAACCCCAGATCATAACAGTCTCCAGAGGCTTGTGCAGTGGCCACTGTGCATAATGGGTGCTTCACTTCATGCCCTTCTTACCCTGAAGCACCCATCACCCTGGAATGGGGTCACTGCTCTAATCTTTATGTTCATTAGGAAATTGAAGTCTTTTTCTAATTAGTCTGACTAACAAGTGCTTTTCTTATGTCCATACAGCTGTTTAGTTCCAATTTTTGAGTTCTCATCATATAAGGTGCCTGGAAATGCTCTTACTTTCACTATTACACATGGCTATGATAATTTCTTTTACCGATACAACTTCATAACTGTTTTAAGTGATCGATTGTGTGTTTTTGTTTGTTTGTTTGTTTGTTTGTTAATCACAAACCTTTCAGACTTTAATAATGCTTTGGACAGTCCCTAACCTACTGTATTCCAGTCATTTCCGCCATCCCCATAACTGCTTTCTTTTTTGAAGCAGGGGATTTGCTCTGTTTGCTTCTCTCATCCAGTAAAATACATGTAAAATCTGCTGTTTAAAATCTTCTGCTTGTGGAAGACACAATTGTCCCAGTCCCAACCCTATTAATGTGGAATTTTAAGGCGTTATTTTACCAGTCTACAAATGATTACCCTTGTGCATAACCATTTTGGTCTGTCTGAAATCCTTAGTAATGAAGCAGGACCTGCTTTCCTGAAATCCATAAGGTATTACTACTTCTAACAGGCAAAACCTGAAACAAGATGAATCTTAACATCCTGGTGTCTGTTTCTATGATCCCGCAATTGAAGTGAATGATCTGGGACATATTGCATAAAGCATATCATTACATGAAAATAACCTCAACTGTCATTGTGCTTGTGCGTTCCACCCCTGATTTGCTTTTGTCAGGGCTTATCCTATACCTCCTTATTTGTAGACCCTCTCAATCTGGCTCTTCTGAAAAGTCAAGTTTTTTTTTTTTTAAGTGTCATTTTTTTAAATGCTTTATGGATGTTGTTTTCCCAGGAGTGCTTTAAGTCCAGCAATTCATTAGGAGAGAAAATGAAAAGCAACAGCCTACATTTACAGAGAAAGTAATTTTCTTCCCAAACCATCTGCTATTATACACTCGCTTGGTCAATATAACTTAAACATTAAAAAAGTTAACAATGTATTTTCTTTTAAATAACATGATTTGTACCTTTTAGTGCTCATCTAGTTTTTTTTAGTGTGCTTTCTTGTTTTATAGAGAGACTCCTGCAGCTTGGGGTTAACATTTAAGCAATATGATTTAGGATTACAGTCAGAGAAACACAAGAACCAGATATGAGGAACTTGACAAAACATGGACAACGGCTCAGGTTGCATGATATTTGTATAAATTTGCATAAAACATTACCGACACACATAGCCTTTTGTTTAGCTTGTTCTAAGTTACATTGTACAGCTAGTTAATGTTTTAAAACAGAACATGCTGACACTGTATTATAAAGATAAGGAAACATTGTACTTTGGCAAATTAATATACACTCCCTGGCCACTTCATTATGTGTTTGGCTCAATTGCTCGTTAATCCAATGGCAGCAACTCAATGCATTTAGACATGTTGACATGGTTAGGATGATTTGCTGAAGTTCAAACCGAGCATCAGAATGGGGAAGAAAGGTAATTTAAGTGATTTTGAACAAGGCATGGTTGTTGATGCCAGACTAGCTGGTCTTAGTATTTATAAAACTGTTGATCTACTGGGATTTTCGCACACAACCATCTCTAAGGTTTACAGAGAATGGTCTAAAAAAAATGTGTGCAAGTGGCAGTTCTCTGGGCGAAAATGCCTTGTCGATGCCAGAGGTCAGAGGAGAATGGCCAGACTGGTTTAAGCTGATAGAAAGGCAACAGTAACTCAAATAACATCTTGATACAACATGCCAAAGTGCATCCCTGAATGCACAACATACAGAACCTTAAAGCAGATGGGTGGGCTACAGCAGTAGAAGACCCCACCGTGTGCTGCTCCTGTCAGCTAAGAACAGGACATTGAGGCTACAATTCGCATGGGCTCACCAAAATTGCACAACAGAAGACTGGAAAAAACTTTACCTTGTATGATGAGTCTCAGCGTAATGTTGCATAAGCAAGATGAAAGCACAGTCCCATCCTGCCTTATATCAGCGGTTCAGGCTGGTAGTGGTGTAATGGTGTGGAGATATTTTATCGGCACACTTTGAGCCCCGTTAGTACCAATTGAGCATCGTTTAAATGCCCCAGCCTGAGTATTGTTGCTGACCATGTCCATTCCTTTATGATCACAGAATAGCACGCCATGTTGCAAGACTAAAATCGTTCTGGTTTCTTGAACATGACCATTCACTGTACCCAAATAGCCAGTCACCAGGTCTCAATCCAATAGAGCACATTTTGGATTTGCAGCATGGACGTGTCAGTGACAAATCTGCAACTACAGTATATAATTCTATCGCGGCAATATGGAACAAAACCTCTAAAGATTAATACCTACTTAAGTTACCAGTAAGAGCATATAGTATATAAAAGTGGTAGTTACAGTAACAGTATCATTTAGATTAGATGTATGATAAGATTGTTAAGTACAGATTACTCAAATTCCAGTGGCCTTCATCAGCTATAAAGTGTAGTTTTTCAGATAAAATTAAAGGTCAAATGCATTACAGTCTGTTCAGCATCTTCATCTTTGCTTCACAGTTTGTGTTTCACTGTAAGAATCTTGTGCATGTTTTACACCGCAATTAGTGTCAGTGTTTTTATCACCTGATTCATTCATGCAAGCTAATTTATCCATCCTGTAATAATAAGTCCAAAAGACTGTACCTTTGTGTGTTATGCAGCAAGAGGTGGAATTTGAGATGTGCTATAACATAACATCAAGATCCATCAGACTAGTCAACGAATTAAAAATGTAAAATATACAGGCTGTAATGTATTTTATTTTTCTGGTTGTTGGATATAAAAAAAAAAACACTGCTTTAGCAGACTTCTGCACCTGCTTTATTGATTAGAAGCAAAAAAAAAAAAAAAAAACCCTACCAGGCTGGACACCGTAATCTGCTTGTCCCAGGCTAATTATTTGTTCACTCTTGGGAAATAACACTCAACGCAATCAGATAAGGCTTGACAGACAGCACATGCTGAACACATTATGGGTAATCTAGCTAAGTCTACGCTCTGTTTTATTGAAGTCACTTAAATGTCACATTTGTAAAGCAACTTGCTGATTTCAGTTATTTATTACTGACATACACTCGCTCGCCATTAAAACATCCCCTCGGTTCATGTTTCAGACTATATGAGTATAAGGTTTCGACTGTTAATAATATTATTATGATTAATAATAATAATAAAAAAGAAGAAATTGATGAAAATACTGCAAAATAAAAAGAAGTGTTTATTTCTTAAACTGCTGATTCATTGACCCAATATTAATTACCAAATTATATCAACTATCGCACCCTGAGTGATGATAACATGATTTTCTTGATTTAAGTCGAGGATAAAATTACACCACTTTCTGCCGTATTTGATCTCATTAAATAAAATGAAGGATGGTTTCTAAACAAGCCAAAATAAGCAGAGTGGAGTGTACAAGATTTATAACGTTTGCTTCAGGGCCATGGATTATTTTAAGAATGTTTCCAGAGGGCAAACTGATTTAGGACTTCTCATCAGTCTCAACACCTTATTTGGATAAAATAATGCAGACAACTTGTATAACATAGTCTATAGACTGTTATGATGTTGATGCACTGCTTCGTACCAACAATGAAAGTTTCACCAACACACAAAAAAAAGTAGTAACAATCTTCAGATTATTAGATCTCTTAAAGGGTGTCTTGGTGCCATAGTGGTTAGCACTGAGGATCCGCACCTCTGAGTGCATGGCGGGTTTCCTCCGGGTACTCCGGTACAAGGACATAACAGGCTTATTAGTGTTTCCAAATTGTGCAAAGTGCGATGTGTGCTATTGCAGTGTTGGTATTCCATGGAGGATGTACACTGCCCTGTGCGGCGAGTCCCCTGGAATAAGCAGTATAAAGAATAAGTGTGTCTCTGAGTGAGTGAGTGATATATAGTGATCTTACTCACTCACTACTCGTCTATACCTCTTTATCCTGTAAAGTAAATGATCTATTACAATCATTTTCTATAAACTGAACCTTCCAAAATAAAGTGAAGGCAAAATAAACATCAAGTGAATAATCTATAGAGCGTATATATATATATATATATATATATATATATATATATATATATATAGTAAACATCATCAGTAAATGCTGCACTATTATGTGCTACTACAGTATTGTTTTTAGTCCTCTATAGTGATCTTTTAGTAAGCTATTTACTCTGCAGCCAAAGCGACACATTTAATACTGAATAATGCTGATATAGTATATAAACCATGTACATTTAAAAAAAATCTATAAACTGATAGGGTATAGGGACCAAATTATTCTGTGAGAAACATATGAGCAATCGTCCCTGGAACACCACATAAACTCACATCTCTCTCTCTCTCTCTCTCTCTCTCTCTAATGAAAGCATGTCTGAGGAAATGTAATGGCTGTCTGGAACCAGCCTCTTGGAGTGGCAGGCATATGGGCACAGCTGGACAGGAGAGCTGGCGAAGAAAGGAAATGCCACTTTTATTAGCGATCAATTTTAATTCGAGACGCTTTAAACGCCGGCGAGATCTGAGGACTTGCGGCTGATCTTTTGTTACATTGCTCGTTATTTGTGCGCGTATGGGAATCGAGAGGTGTGGAGAGCAAGCTAGATGAGAGAGATGAAGTGAGACGAAGAGAGAGAAAGAGAGAGAGAGAGAAAGAGAGAGGGAGAGAGAGGGAGAGAGAAAAACACTAGCAGTTACTGACAGGCATTAAGCAGCACTGTGCCAGCCACTGATTTCTTGTGATCTCCAGCAAGAACACTCGATTAGTCACGTCTGAGCCGAGGGAGCACGGAGGCCATTATGAGTCGTTAAAAGCTTTATTCACCGTTAGCGGGAAGAGGAGAGGAGAGAAGAGAAAAGAAAAGAAGAGAAAAGAAGAGAAGAGTATATGCTTTGTAGTAACATAAACCACACAAAAATAACCTTCATTGATCTTTACCTTCATCTCTTTTTCTCTCTCTCTCTTTTCACATCCCTGTCTCTACTCCTATGCCCTTTTAATACCTCCCAAGTCTACCCCCTCATTCAACCTCCATTGACGCTATCTAGCTTGCTAACTAGATAGATAGATAGATATCTCAAACCTCAAGATGCACACAGATACAGTACATGTGAAAGCTGATTCATCTAATCTTCATCTTATCTCATGTGTCTCCTCACCCCAATCTTCTTTCATCCTGACTATGTGCAATCTCCTCTCTCTCTCTCTCTGCTGAAGCCTAAAGTCATGCACCAAAACAGATAAATAATTTAGGCAAAAAAAAAAAAAGCGTTGATGCAGCGGTGTGGGCTTGAAAGCGGGAGGCATAAAACTTGCAGTAGCTACACACTTACACAATCATACCGTCAATTAAGAATTAATTACATCTTTAACATGCACGTTTTCACGGTCTCCCCCAACACACGCACTCAAGCAGGATGGCAAAAGTTATGACCCCATAAACATACTGTATTGATGTGAGTGATGTGATTTTGCATATACACTTATCAGCCATAACATTAATACCAGCTGCTAAATACTGTGTAGGTCCCCCATGTGCCGCCAAAACAGCTCTGTCTCGTAGACGCCTGGACTCCTCGCGGACTCCATCAACTTTCAGGACTGACTGTTCACTTGCTGGATAATATATCCCAACCCAATTGCCACATGCTATGATAATGAGATAATCAATTATTCACTTCACCTGTCTGCTGATCGGTATACATCCCAATCTATATTAGTTAATTATATACTCTAAGAGTTTAAGGGATCTGATTACCACTTCCACACGTACACATTTTTTTAAACAGCTCAATAAAGTAGGGTTGTGCTTAGCATATATTGCACAAGATGCATTATTGTCAGATATTCAATAAACACCATAACATATTGTATAGTTAATCAGGATTAAAACAGGTTAAAAGGGTTTTGGATTTATACATACACTTACCAGTCACTGTACTAGGACTCCGCCAAATACTCTAAAATACACTAAAATACTCAACCAGCCAATCATCCTTTAGCGGTGCAATGCAGAAAGTCATGCCAATACAGGTCAGTTTACATCTAACATCAAAATGAGGAAAAATATGATCTCAGTGTGTCTGCACATGGCATTCTTTGCTGTAGTGGAGGATAAACACAAGTAATGTTTACGAACATACTAAATAGAATTCACATTTAACTAGCATTTTCTCACCTCTGACTATGTTTCCCTACCTCTACCTAGCATTTTCTCACCTCTGGCTAATGTTTCCCTACCGCTACCTAGCATTTTCTCACCTCTGGCTAATGTTTCCCTATCTTTACCTAGCATTTACTCACCTCTTACTAGTGTTTCCTACCTCTGACTAGCAAGACACTTTAATAACTTTGCACACCTACCTTCACAACTACACTACATGTTTACGTTTACATCCTGGACCAGTGCACAAAGTCACTTTAATAACCTCTGCACAAAGACACTTTGTTCTATGCTTATTTGCACACCCAGTACAGTATATTTCGATTTGTACAGTATATTTCTATTTTTATGCACATCATATTTCTATTTTTATTTTTAGCTCTATTTTTTCCTAGTTTAATTAAATTTTTTTATTTAATTTCTATCGTATTCTTTTATTTATATTTATTTCTTATTTGTAAACTTTAATTCTCTTTTAGGGTCAATGGCAGTCGTATAATGCATTTCACTACATTTCGTACTGTGTATGTTTGTGTATATGACAAATAAAATTTGAATTTGAATTTGAATTATCAACCTCTAATTAGTGTTTTCCTACCTCTAACTAGCATTTACTCACCTTTGGCCAGTGTTTCCCCAACTCTGACTAGCATTTACTCAGCTTTGGCTAATGTTTCCTACCTCTGACTAGCATTTACTCAGCTTTGGCTAATGTTTCCTACCTCTGACTAGCATTTACTCAGCTTTGGCTAATGTTTCCTACCTCTGACTAGCATTTACTCAGCTTTGGCTAATGTTTCCTACCTCTGACTAGCATTTACTCAGCTTTGGCTAATGTTTCCTACCTCTAACTAGCATTTACTCACCTTTGGCCAGTGTTTCCCCAACTCTGACTAGCATTTACTCAGCTTTGGCTAATGTTTCCTACCTCTGACTAGCATTTACTCAGCTTTGGCTAATGTTTCCTACCTCTGACTAGCATTTACTCAGCTTTGGCTAATGTTTCCTACCTCTGACTAGCATTTACTCAGCTTTGGCTAATGTTTCCTACCTCTGACTAGCATTTACTCAGCTTTGGCCAGTGTTTCCTACCTCTGACTAGCATTTACTTAGCTTTGGCCAGTGTTTCCTACCTCTGACTAGCATTTACTCAGCTTTGGCTAATGTTTCCCCAACTCTGACTAGCATTTACCCACCTCTAGCTAGAATTTACCCACCTCTGACTAGCATACTTACCTCTGACTAGAGTTTTTTCACCTCTGGCTAGTGTTTCCACAACTCTGACTAGCATATTCACATCTGACTAGCATTTCTTCACCTTTGACTTGCATTTACCCATCTCTGACTAGAGTTTTTCCACCTCTGACTATCATTAATGTAGCTTTAAAAGTTGCTGAAACCAAAATAAAAAAACAGGATGAACAAAAATATTCTCTCTCTCTCTCTCGTTCTATTTGCAAACTGTCTACTCTGAAATGGCTCAAAAGTGAAGCTGTAGAAATCAATATTAGCAGTTTATAGCATATTGCTCCAGGTCTACCAATATAAGCACCACACACTCACAAATCATTTGGATTTCACTGGTGTGTGTGTGAAGCCTCCAGCCAGCTTTTTAAACGGTGGCGTTTGTCGATAGCACTGCGAC
This sequence comes from Clarias gariepinus, assembly GCF_024256425.1. NCBI lineage: Eukaryota > Metazoa > Chordata > Actinopteri > Siluriformes > Clariidae > Clarias > Clarias gariepinus. The sequence goes on from NC_071111.1 coordinate 18,952,328, forward strand.
CAGCTGATGCGTGGGTTTTTTATTCACTTAAGGGCAGACAGGTGTGCCATGTACAGTACGCAAGGCATAAAATACTGAAACTTTATATCACCAATAATGAGAAAATTAACTGAAATCGAGTGTATATAATGTATATAAAGTGAGTCGTGTAAATTGTATATGTTTCACATAAACTCGCCGACTATAACAATCCTGGTAGTTTCTGTAGAATGTCAATTTCTATCCGCATGATGTATTTTCTGAAAAAATTAAGCTTTTTGAAGAAAGATATATTTACAGGAACAAGGGAAAAAAAAATCTACAGGATCCTAACATTTACTGTTTGAAGTGACTTGCAGCTTAGGCCTCTTCCTGTCAAAGAGACGGTTACCCAGAATGCACTGTGCAGATACATCAGACTTAACACTGAGAAGCATCTGCCTACATTAGATCTGGTTTATAAATGTAACATTTAAATAACTGCATATGTGTCAATCTGAAGGGAGCTGATCTATGAATGCTATCGCAACACAAAGGGAGAGAGAGAGTGTGTGTGTGTGTAAGTGTGTGTGTGTGAGAGAGAGAGAGAGAGAGAGAGAGAGAGAGTTGCAAAAAGCACCCAATTTGCAATTTGCAAAATCCACAAGACTGGCATTATACAATCTCACACTGCACATCTGCACATCACCTCTGCACACACTGCATATATGAATAGACCTGCAGTAACACACACACACACACACACACACACACACACACACATTCCATCAGCACGTAAAAGACAAGCAGGCGGCAATGTTCTATTTTCAGCCATTACCAGACAGAAATTAATTTGTCACCTTCCATTAGAAGCCTGATTCTGGAGCAGTGGCCCTGTCTCCTCAATTATCTCTGTCAACCACACACACACACACACACACACACACACACACACAACCACACACAGAGAAACCATTTGGCCCGACTTGTTCATAGAGAAAATGCTTTGCAAAGATGAATTAATGTTTTTGGAAGAGCTCTTGACAGCGCTGAGTGTGTGTGTGGGTGTGTGTGTGTGTGTGCATGCTTGCTTGCTTGCTTTCCCTACGTACCTGTCTATCCCAGGTCTGGAGGCATGCTCCCAAATGAGGAGGCATTGCTTGTGTAGTGAGAAGGTATGGCCTACATGTATATAGCTATCAATCTAAGGTAAAGAGGTGTGGCCTCAGGCTCTAATGAGGAGGTATGGGTAACATTCGAGAAGGGGCAAATACTTTTTCATGGCACTATATAGATAACAAAGATTAAATTTTAAACATCTTGGTACTCCAAGTACAAATTCTCCAACTCCTCAGAGTCCTAATACTAGAAGAAAACGAAAAACCCTTACTCCGCTCACTCAGCCTAAAGGTGTCATTTTAGAAAACTACCTCCTGCCTCATTACCTTCTACATTACACCGTACGTCACCGCGAAACGTTAACGCTAACACGCCAGCAACCGGACAAAAAACCACACACAGCTGGTTCACGCTACACAAACGAGATGAGCCTCGCCCACATTAGCCTGTTTAAATGCTATCTTCCTTTAAGGTGTTTCTTTTTGTCCATAAGCTGATGATGAGAAAAAGAAGGTTGATGTTTAATATTCTTGGCTAAATTAGCTGGAACATTGGCACTAATCTAAAAATGATCACCTTGTTTTGATGCTTATTCTCCACCGTTTGTGTTCTTATAGCCTGCGTTTGTGCAGCGCAGTGACTTCATAGCCTCAGGTATATTTTAGGAAATAATCACAAAAAAAAAAAAAAAAATCTGATTATCTCATATCTGGTGTGTGTGATTTTTTTTTATGAAATTGTGTTATAAAAGCTTGAAAGCAAACATATAAATTTAAATATTAAGACTAAATATTAAATAAATCAACATTTGTAGCATCCCGAGTGTAGAGCAGCTGATCTGAGGCGTCTGTCCGTTAGTAGCCTAATACTCACTCTATACCGCTTGATCCTGTATACAGGGTCAAGGGGTCGCTGGAGCCTATCCCAGGAGATTGAGGGCAAGGTGGGGTACGCTAACTAAGAGATCTAATTAGCTGACTAGCTCAGATATGACAGATTTATATTTTTTATTTTTTAAATTAACCTAAAACTACTTCTATACAAAAAGTGACAACAATAGACCACAGACAACAAAGTGCAAACAAAGAGCTACAGAGTGACAAACACAACAGCGTAGCACGTTTCAGTACTTTTGTAGTAGTGAGGTACGAGTTGAGGTAGTGGGAGGAGAAACAGTAAACGTTTAACTTTCCTGAGTGGCATCTGTGCCACATCATCAGCTTAATAATACAATAAAACAGTCGACCCCAGCAAAGTCGCGGTCGTGACGTGCGAGTTCGCGGCCTCAGCTTGAGATGGTGAATTATTACTGTAGTTACCCTACCATATAGGGGTAACATCTGTATTTTACGTTTTAGCACTGCGCGAGATACGGCTGTACTGTACTGTATGTATCTCTATTATTTAGTTCATAAAAAGTCAGTATCAGTAAGATACAGTGTTGGGTGTAACGTGATACAAAGTAATGCGTTAGAGTACTTTGATTACTTTTTTGACGCTTTAGGTCCGCCATTTAAGTACTTTGTTATTTAGTTAATTTTTTAAAAATGTAATTCATTATTTAGACAATTTATGCAATCTGTGAGCCAGACGGTACTCATTCCCAATCCGTTATTGTGTGTGTGTGTATAAAAGTCGTCCTACAAGCCCCGCCCCCGGTAACCCTCCCCCCTCTGTTATACCTGCTAAACCCCTATCTCACCTATGTGGTTTGACTATGCGAGGACATATGCGCGGAAAGATGGAAACCTAATCACAGCGCCAGAACTCGCGGTGAATCATGATGAACCAAACCTTCGGCCACTGCGAGAAACCGCGTAGGTGAGATAGGGGTATTAGTAGTTAACAGATTATGGGCCAAACTTCGTTGAGTGATAATTATAAAGGTCTTGACTAGAACAACAGGCATGAGGAATCACAAAGGAGTTTTTATTTTCTGCAATAGAAAAGTATTTTAACTAGTTACTTTTATCAGAAAGTAACGCTGTGATGTAACTGATTACTTTTTAAAGACAGTCATTTTGTGATAAAATTAGTTACTTTAAAAAGTAACGTCCCCCAACACTGGTAATGTGGTATAAATGTCAGTGTAAATTGTAAACCCCTATGCTCGGCCATTTTTATTCTTTTTGGTTTTCCTTTTTTTTTTTACTTAAACAGATTTTATTGATTTATCTTCAAGTATGTGTTGCTCTTGTAATTTAATGTGCAAAATGAAATCTGGGTAACTGTCAGGATTTCAGGTTCTGTACTGTGTATGTGTGCGTGTGTGAGAGAGCTAGAGAGAAAGAGAGCTAGAGAGCGTGCTTGTGTGTTCATGTACCAGTTACAAATAGTACATGCTTTTCAAGTGTTGATAAGAAGCGAGAGGTTTTAATTGGCACACCTGTCTTACAGCCATCTGGAGCCTCTCGAGGAAATTCTTACTTAACGCATTCTAGCACACACACACACACACACACACACACACACACACATACACACACATACACACACACACACACACATACACACACACACACACACTTTAGAAAATGCTCATCTCTTGAGACAGTCTTTGGAGTTTACACAAAATGGTGAGAAAAACAAAAAATATTCTAGTTGTATGAGGGTAGGTCAAAAATTATCTGCACTCCATTCATTTTAATTATCATTTAGAAAAGACAAATTTTCAACATAATTTATTTGCTTTTCAATACACTTTGTCATTTTGCCAACAAGCTTACTTGTTCCCTTGAGCCATGAATGCACCACTGTCTTCACTTTTTCAGCCGAAGTGAATCTTAATCCTTGTAGGGCTGCTTTCAGGAGACCAAACGGGAGAAAGTTTGATGAAACAAGATAAGGACTATAGAGAGAATGTTCCAATACTGGTTCTCGAAAATTCCAGAAAACTGTAAGCATCAATTTTCCACCTGATGGTTGACTTTTGAACTTTTTCTCGGTTGGTCATTGAGGATGTTTCCGTTCTATACTCTGCCGTTTATTCTCAGACTCAGTGATGAATCCATGTCTCATCACCAGTAATGATTCTCTTTAAAAAACACTTTCAGCTTCCTTATAGTATCTGTTAAAATTGATCACTGATAAGATAAGTTTTAATATAACCAGAATGCACATCATTTTTCAATCATAAAAACAGAACCAAAATGGAATAGCTGCACATTTAAATGGCTAATGCACATACAGTATTAAACATTGACTATACAAGCCAGTTGTCCACAACACTACATTCATTACTTATACATGAAATGTAAAGTATTGTACAGTAATCGAACCCTGGGCTGCTTGTTACTGCAGAGAATAAGTTCAGTGAGGTAGCAAATCAGAGCAAACCTCCTGACCAAACATTTAGCTGGAGTCTACCACAACAAAATGGAAGTGCCACCTTGGCATTATCTGGTATCACAGTATAGCCACATTACTGATCCTCTGATTGCTACAGTGTTGAACGACTCCACCATGTTAAAAACCTCCTCCATGTCAAAAACTGCCACTGTAATTTACAAACCTTTTAATTTGGAGATAAATTGCTTTCTAAAAATGCAATATTTGTTCTATAAACATGGGCGTTATGCATTTTGGATGTTAGTGGCATACAGTACATGCTACAAGTAAATGTTGATATTTAGTTTTTTTGAGGTTACATTCAGGACATCGTTTATGGGGTTATTAATTCATTTAACAATATCCTAATGTCAGAAAGTCATTATAATGTAATGTCGTTATTACAATGTCGTTTAATGTTCTGTTCTGTTAATGAGTTACTTCCAGGGGAGAGGGATCTTCTTATATGATGTCACATGAGCTGGAAAATCTATCTGGCTTGTCAGAAAGCAACTGGGAATGTTTTTTCCTTATATTGTCCTATCTGACTGTTTACACAATTACTAAGAAAGACATTTTGCATAATATGTGCCCTTTAAAGTTGGGAATCATAAACACAACATATTAAAAAGGAATTGTCATTTATTCATTATTTTTTACATTGTTCCCTCCATGCTGTTCAGCATATCAGGTTACAGGTTCCATTACTGCATTTATAGAGCAATGGTGATTTTTTTTTTACAGAGCTGGGTTGCTAGCCCGAAGGCCAACTCTCCTTCTTCGTCATCCGGGCTTTGGTTAGTTAAATATAGTATAATATTTGCATTAGCCCGACATTATCTTTTTAACTAAACAGTGTGAAATGAAATGACGCGTGTCAGTAAACAGCGTGTCAAAAACACAGGTGCCATGGCGAAATCACCAAACTGTGGCCAAGTCAAAACCTCAATGTGAACACACACACACACACACACACACACACACACACACACACACCACCATACCTGCTTCCTGTTTTACTGCTGAAATGTTCCGATTTTTTTTGTCATTTTTGTCATTTTGTCATTTTTTTTTTCCAGCACACAGACAGTCCCTGGGATTTTTTTCTCTCCTGAGTGTTTCACTTCTAAATTATATCACTGACTCTCTCTCTCTCTCTCTCTGTCTGTCTCATCAGTTTGAATGAAAAGATTGCACTGGATACAGGTGGGCTGTCAAACTGACATGCATGTTTGGAAAGGCTCATCCACTCGCTCTCCATGTGTGTGTGCGAGCGCGCGTGTGTGAACCGTCAGGCTACCTTCGCTGTCAGAGCAGGTTGTTCCGAAATAGCAGCAAAGTCCTCCTACACTCAATTACCAGTTACCCATAATTCCACTATTCTGCTGAAGTGCAGAGAGAAGACGAGAGAGTGTGGTCAAGGCGAACAGGAGTGTTTGAGGATAGATAGATCACAATGAATCTGTCTGGGTTGGTGTGTGTGTGTGTGTTTAAAAAGTAGTCTAGTCTAGAGGTAAGAGAAAAATATTGTAGACAGAGAGATAAAGAGACAGAGGTATTTGAGATAAGTTGTTTTTATCAGCGCTGCAAGGCAAGTGGTCATCATCATCATCATCATCATCAGTATCAGTATCATCTCCCTCTTACTCTCTCGCACTCTGTTATAATCAAACGTTGTTGTTTCTCAGTTGGGGCAGCTTTTCAGGTAGTGTTGCACACTCCGGGGAAATAAAGGCTGCCTAATTCAGACAGGCCCTATAAGCTCCTTGATATTTTCCCCCGAATTTGAGCCATCCTCCTTTGTGTCTTTATATCAATCCCATAATCCTCTGCAGTACTATGGAAGCTTTTAATAAGCACAGGGGAACAAACTCACGCCGACTGATGAGGATGTTGGCGGATCTAAGCGCTCGTCTTGTGTAAGTCGTATCTGTAACGCTACAGTTCTGAGACCTTTTTTACGCTCACTGTTAAAAAAAAAAATTGCTGCATTCGCGGTGAGTGGAGGTTCTATGATCCCGAAGGTGATGACAGGCTTCTCGATTAAAAAGCCCCCCACCACCACCCCCCCCTCTCCGGTGAAACAGGAACCTTCTGATGTGGCTACTGAGCAGCTGCAACCAACGCAGAATAGAGCTAATGTTTCGTTCTATCGCGCTGCTCTTTTTGGTTATCTGACTCATTACATGTGTGCACACACACACACACACACACACTGACACACAGTTATACAGCAGGACTATTACTCATATCAGACTCCAGCCAGCATCTTCAATTAAAAACCTGTAAGAATTTAATATCAAACTCCAAATTTAGTCTGACATGCTGTGAAAGTAATAGTCACATTTATTTATTTATATTTTTATTTGTGTGTGTGTATGTGTTAGTACTTTATGTCCTATGATTGATGCAGTAACTAATCACTCCATGTAGTGTCGTCTGTGTGTGTGTGTGTGTGTGTGTGTGTGCAATTGTAAAATCCTCCTAAATCTTGAATTGATAGGAAATTGATTTAGTGTGTGTGTGTGTGTGTGTGTGTGTGCATGAAGTCATCTTCAAAAGTTAGTACCCCCTCTTTTATTTCTCACTCACTCACTCACTCATTGTCTATACTGCTTAATCCTGTATACAGGGTCACAGGAGGCCTCGAGCCTATTCCAATAGACGTTGGGCAGGGGTACACCCTGGACAGGGTGCCAATACATCTCAGGGCACACACTCATTCACACACTATGGGCAATTTGAGAACGCCAATTAGCTGGATGTCGTTAAATCATGGGAGGAAACCAGAGTACCCGGAGGAAACCCACCAAGCAAGGGGAGAACATGCAAACTCCATTCAAACAGAGGTGGGAATCTAACCCGGCTGGGAATCCTGGACGTGCACGGCGACAGTGCTAACCTTTTTTTTTGTGTAAAAAAAAAACCCAACAATTGTCTAATTGTAGCAGGTCTTCGTATTAGGCAACTATAGCTACAGATGACTAAGTATAACTTCAACTTTTTTTTTCATCATGCCATTATTTATTTAACAAAAATAAGGGGGAAAAAACATTTGGGCAATACTAAGTACCCCCCTTACTGCCTTCACAGGATTTAAGAGGGTAGGTTGCAGTTTGGTCTCCATTAACTGATTATCAGTGAGTGTGCAGACCTCCACTAAAGCTGAAGTTTTGGCAGTTTGCTGGTCTGCATTAATCAGGTATGTGTTACACATAGCCAAGGGGAAAGGACATAAGGTGCCTTGTAAAGGTATTCATATCCCTTGAGCTTTTCCTTTCTTGTCAACCACAAATGTCAATGTATTTTATTGGGATTTTACGTAATAGACCAACACAAAGTGGCACATAATTGTGGAAAAGTGGAAGGAAAATGATGAATGGTTTTGAATTTTTTTTTTTTTTTTTTTACAAATAAAAACCTGAAATGTCTGGTGTGCCTGAATACTAGAACCACCTTTTGCTGCAATTACAGCTGCAAGTCTTTTGGAGTGTGTCTCTACCAGCTTTGCACGTCTAGAGAGTGACATTTTTGTCCATTCTTCTTTGCAAAATAGCTCAAGCTCAGACAGATTGGATGGAGAGCGTTGGTGAACAGCAATTTCCATGTCCTGCCACAGATTCTCAATTCGATTTAGGTCTGGAAGAAGTTATACAGCATGTTGATGTTTGTCTGAGGTTGTACAGTATTTGACTAATACTAAGACTCCCTAGAATTAAATGATTTTTCTTACGTTTTTTAAACAAGAAACATAAAATTAAAAGATGGTGCACTAATGTTTGAACATCTTTGCATATGTGTGTATGTGTGTGTGTGTGTGTGTGTGTGTGTGTGTGTGTGTGTGTGTGTGGACATGCATATTCCTTGCAGAAAGTTGTCATCCATGCTTCAAAGATGCTGTTACACTAAGTAACTCACACACGGACACACACGCAAAAATCCTATTCTGCTTAACCTGGGAACATTAGTAGCACCCTTTGAGCCTCTTAGCAGGGCCACATTAAAAACGGCACTGCCATCTAGTGAGACCGCTGGCTTCATGAATATTCAGCAGGTAGGCGGGACTGTCACACTGTGACAATGACCCAGCTAAGAACTCTGCCTTCTGATGTGTAATTAAACACACTATTCAGATGGAACCAATCAGAGGTCAGATACGATGCTCAATTTTCCAAAGACTATTGAATATCTAATCTGTATATAATTAACAACTCTATTGATGGAGCTTCAAGGTGAAGCTTATCGACATGCTACTGTATAGCTCTGTAACCTAATGTACACTGGGCCTCATGGTGCAGCTCATTTACAGGGCTCCCTAATCCACTTTAAGTTGGGTCTCATTGTGCAGCTCACCCACAGAGCTTTATTTCGTAAGCTGGGTTAACTTTTGACTGGACCATAGGGTGCAGATTGTCCCCGTTTGACTGGGCAGCTCATTCGTACAAGTCCATGACCTACTTAAGACTAAGCCTCAAGGTGCTGCTTGTCTACAAAGCTCTTGACTAACTTTAGGCTGGGCCTAAACTTAAGGTTGAGCCACAGCTCCCTAATGTACTTTACTATTGGCCTTATGATGCAGTTAATCCACAGGGCTCCCCAACCCACTTTAGACTGTGTTTCATGGTGGAGCTCCTTAACCTATAATAGACTGGGCCCAACACCACAGCTCGTTTCCCTAATATAGTTTAGACTAAACTGTTAGTGCAGTTCATCCACAGGGCTCCATAACCCACTTTCCATAACCTTATGGCGCAGCTGATCCACAAGGCCCCCTTTCCCAGTTTAGACTGTGCCTTAAAATACATTTTATTCTTAGTACTACCTAACCTATTTTAGCCTGAGCCTCATGATGCAGCTCCTCCTCAGAGTTTTATAAATCAACTTTAGACTGAGCCTTAGGGTGTAGCTCATTCACAAGCCTCCTGAACCAACTCTGGATTGGGCCTCATGGTCCAGCTCATCCACAGAGCTTTTCTAAACCCGCTTTAGACTGGGCCTCAGGTCTCATCCACATGACTTTATAACTCAATTTAAACCCTCAAGGTCCAGCTTGTCCACCACTTGTCTCTAACTAAATTTTGACTGGGCCTTAAAGCACAGCTCATCCACAGAGCTCCCTAAACTACTTTAGATTGCACTGCATGGTGCAAGTCATCCATAGTGCTCCCCATACAGCAGAACGTCCGATGTGTCTAATGGCATAGCTCATCCAGAGGGCTCCCTATCCAACTTTAGACTGGAAAATGTAACATTTGTGCCGCATGTTGCATTTCATTAACAGAGCTCCCTAATACACTTTAGAATGAGACATCGATAGCAGCTTGCCCACAGGGCTCCCTAACCCACTTTAGCTAGAGCTTCTAGTGCAGCTCATCAACAAGGCCCCCTAACCCATTTTACTGTAGGTTGGGCTAAAAGCGCGGCTCGTTCTCAGCGATCCTTAGCCTAGTTTAGACGGGGCCTCAGGGTGCTGCTCATCCCCAAGGCTCCCTAACCCACTTTAGACTAGGCCTTACGGTGCCCGCCTATCCGCAGAGTTTTAAACCCACTTTAGATTGGCCTCATGGTGCAGCTTGTCCACAGGGCTCCCTAACCCATTTTAGACAGGGCCTTACACTGTAGCTGATATAGAGCACTGCCTAACCTACAGTCCTGCCGTGAAAGACCAGATAATGGTGTTAAAATCCACTGAGATGAAGAAAAACACCACTTGATTTGTATGTAATGTCACTGTGCAGTAGGTATATTATTTCTGACTTGAGGGCACGATAGCATGGCATTCTGCATGAGTACCTTACTGAAAATGTTGTAAATGGGCGAAAAAAGTGAGCGATGGGTAAGAAAGAAGAATTGAAAAAGAAAAAAGAAAAAAAAAAGAACAAAGCTCAGGCACGTCACTTCTAACAATGCAATGCAACAGGAGTTGTCATTGTTAAGACATGTTGCTGAGTTCCTTTGAGGCCAGATGACATCAGGTGAGTCTGATTGATGCAGGATTGGTAAAGATAACTAAGCCTACAGTAGGCATGTGTTTGTTGTGTTGTTGCCAGGTAGAATATTATTTACAAAGAATATTTTAACCAGCTCTATTAACCAGCGTATTACTCATTGTTAACTGAATTTGATTTCGGCACTGTAGTATTTAACATAGATTAGATTAGATTCTATATGTTAATCCCTAATAATAATGCAGGCATGATACACATATACCCTACACCTATCACTCGCTACCTTAAGTCACTATTACTGTTGATTGGTAAGACTTTAACCTGTCAGAGCAATACGTTTCACAAAAGATATTAACAAAAACTGATATATTTTACCAAGAAATCCATATTCCATTTCCCTCTTTTGGATTATGAATACTACTCACGGGCCTGTCTGAAAAAGCTCTGAGAAGAAAGACAGACCGAGGGGAAGGGTTTGGTTTGACACATCAGATCTTCTACAGTTGAAATAATTAAATCTTATACATTTAATAAATGTAAGGTTTTTTTTTTTTTTTTTTTTTTTAATTCTCTCCTTCCCTGCCTCAGAGGTATAAATAGCTGTGATTGGCAGGTCTGCTCCGGATGGTAATTAGCGCGGTTGCCAGGGTGAAGGGGGCGGTTCCGTGTCTGTGGTGATAATGAGAGCAGTTCCCACGCAGTGGCCATGACGGTTCTGTAACGGCTCGGCCGGACCGCCATTCGGGCTCCGTAATTACGGCCTGTTCTCTCTTTGAGAACATAATCGCCACAAAAAGATGCAATTAGCTGACAGGCGACTCGCCCCAGCACTCCTCACCCAACCCTGGGCTTACAGCGCCGAGAAAGTGAGAGAGACAGGGAAAAATAATAGCTCCGAGTCAGCCGTTCGACAGAAGGAGGATTTCACACACACACACACACACACACACACAGGTTTATCCTTTCTTATTTTATTCTCTCTTTGTTTCTTTAAATCGGAAAGGAAGTAATTAACTATGCAAATGGTGCTGAAGCTGGTAGTTACGATTGCACAGACACACACACACACACACACACACACATAAGCACATGAACAATAATCGGATCAACCTCTCACATCTACATCCTTGTGTGTGTGTGTGTGTGTGTGTGTGTGTGTGTATGACCAGTGAAATATCCACTAATTATTTTTGCAAACAAACGTACAACAGCACATTCATCCTGTCTCCTTCTCTCATTTTCATTCTCTCCTTTTTCTCCCTCTCTCCCTCTCTTTTCTCTCTCTCGCTGCTTCTCACTTTCTCTCCTGTTACTGTCATTTTGCTCTCTATTTTTATCCCTCTCTCTCTCTCTTTCCCCTCTGTCTTTTCCTTTCTCTGTCTCTCGTGCTCACTCTGCCTCCTTTTTTCTCTTTGTCTCCGTCTCATCCTGTTCGCAGACTCTCTTTCCTCTTCCTCGCACTCTTTATCTCCTTTCTTTCTTTATCTCTCTTTTTCACTCTCTGCTGCGTTTTTTCTTTCTCTACCACCCACTTCCTATTTTGTTTTCTGATGGGTTTGATGTAACCTCAGCCTGCTTCCTTAAGCACCTAATCTGCATATGCACTTGTTTTCTCCTGCTGCTGTTTCCCTCATGGACAATACATGCATGCACAGAGAAATAGATGAATAGATGGATAGATAGATAGATAGATAGATAGATAGATAGATAGATAGATAGATAGATAGATAGATAGATAGATAGATTACAGACGCATCCCCCACACAAGCTGTTAAAACTTTTCTTTTTTTTTTTTGCTTCTACATGTTTCTCACAAGAGCTGGCTGTCAATCATCTGGTTGTCGGCGGTAACCTGCAAGCAGGCTGCCGTGGCGACGACGCTCTCGTGATGAGGTACCGCTTCGCTCTGAACAGAATCTCGAATCTATTTTTATGAAAGAAGCCCCGCCCACTCTCACTTCCCCCCTCCACTCCGTCCCCTGTTTTCTCCCTTTCTATCTATCGTTCCTCTTTCCTTAACCTTTATCATTCACCAGTCCTCCCTTGCTTCACCTCCTCTTCGCCTTCGTCTCTCCATCTTTCTGTTTTCTCCCTCCCCAGCTTACTCTCTAACTCTCTCTATCTCTTCACTCCTCTCTTCTCAATCCTTCTCTGTGTCCTTCTCGTATATAGTGAATCTTTACATCTTCCTGCCACATTTGTCCCTATTCCCTCTATCACTCCATCATTAGCGCTCCACTGCTTGACCCGCTGTGTGTGTGAACAAATGAAGACCAAACAAATAAGTTGAACATTGTGTGTCAGATCTGGAATAATCAAACGCTCAGTGTGAGGACAAGCATGCATCGGCCACGTCTCGGTGTGTGTATGTGTGCTTGCATGCATGGTGGGGTACGGATATATGTGTGTGTGTGTGTGTGTGTAAGATAGTGTTATTTACAGATAAAAAATAGGTTTCCTTTATGTATGTATGTATGGATGGATGGATGGATGGATGGATGGATGGATGGATGGATGGATGGATGGATGGATGGATGGATGGATGGATGGATGGATGGATGGATGGATGGATGGATGGATGGATGGATGGATGGATGGATGGATGGATGGATGGATAGATAGATAGATAGATAGATAGATAGATAGATAGATAGAAAAAGAAAGTTCTCCTACCTCTGTATGCTCCCAGAGAGATCACTGGCATCCTGTCTGTGGTGGAAAGAGAGAAAGAAATCAAGATTAGTGAAAGTTTTCGTATTTTCTATTCTCATAGGTCTGGTAAATACAGATGTGATTATGTGTGTGTGTGTGTGTGTGTGTGTGTGTGTAGTGATATCATGCATGGCTTCTGGCTGCAAGTGCATTCACAGCCTGCAACATACCTCTAGCTGTGTGTACTGTATACACACACACACACACACACACACACACACACACACACATACATACAGCATGCATGGATACAAGCGCATTCACAAGCACATTACTCGCTCACACACACCTCACAGTGGGAGATGGAACAGACATATGGAGTGTGGCGAGCTGCTGACTACGACAGAGATGGCAAGAAAAGATTTGCGAACAGAGAGAAAGAGAGGAAGAAGTGATAGAGTATGGAGGGATGTAATTCTCCATCACCTTTCTTTCTCTATTCTCAGCATTAAAAAAGCATGACTATCTATATATAGACTGTATCTATAGCAAATTCGAGAGTGTTTCTGTTTCACTTCCTCAGTGTGTGTGTGTGTGTGTGTGTGTGTGTGTGTGAGAGAGCATGAGTGTGACCTGTTCTGTGTAAGAATACATCAAGCAGAAATGAAGTAAAAGAAAAAATCTCCCATTGTTCTTTAAACCCAATCCAATTAGTCCCAGAAGGACACACACAGCTACTTTAAGGAAAATACACAGAGAAAAGGAGGTTAAAGAGAGAGAGAGAGAGAGAGAGAGAGAGAGAGAGAGAGAGAGAGCGTGTTCTCAAAGAACAAATCAATCGGCACCAGTTCATATCACTTAGCACGGCAACTGAACACAAGCTCTCGCTACGAGCTCCCTCTCTCAGTCCAAAACGCACACCACCACTAACTGTGCATGTGTGTATATGTGTGTGTGTGTATATGTGTGTGTGTGTATACTTGCTGCTGCATGTTAATAAATTGGCCCCTAGTCAAAAGCTGGGAGTGCGCACCGCTGCGGCTCTGACAGCACCCGGAGCAGAAAAAAAAAAAAAGAAAGAAAAAAGAAAGAAACGGCCACACGCCATCCATTCTACTCGCTTATTAATAATGAGCTCTTCTCCCTTTTTTCCTCTCCTGATGAAACGCGAAAGATGAAAAACGACAACATATGCCGTGTCTGGCGCGCGCGGACGCACGGGCGCACACAGCCAGGACTTGCTTTTGCATTTCAAAGAGGCGCAGCAAGACCACTGGCCGCTGTCAGCCTAATACAGACACCAACAACAAGGGCTGAGGAATAATGAAGAGAACACAAACACACACACACTCTCACACACACACACACACGCTGGTGCATTTACCAGCACTTACACCCAAAGGTGAGATCTGACAAAGTGACCACAAGAGGCATGCTAATGTATGACAACACTGTGTAAAAGACACACACACACACACACACATGCAAATCTACACAAATACACACACGTGGCGAATAGACACACCCTAGATTGCTGTTCGGAGATCACGCACTAATGATTAACACACATACACACCGTGCATACACACATAGTCAAAGGTGAAAAACACCAAAGTGACAAATCGCCAGCATCATAAAAGGATTGTGTCGTGTGCTAGATTGGTGCATCAATAACACACACACACACACACACACCACACAGACACACACACATGCTGGGGCATTTATCAGCACTTACACCCAAAGGTGACCACAGCAGGCATACTAACATTTTACACACACACACACACACACACACACACAATGCAAATCTACACAAATACACTCACATGGACAATAGATGGGCCTAAACACGCCCTAGATAGACAACAGTGATGTTAACAACTCATTTGAGAGTAAACCCCCTTTCAGAGATCACACACTAATGATTAACACACACCGTGCATACACACAGTCAAAGGTGAGAAATACCAAAGTGACAGACTGCCAGCGTCATAAAGGAATTGTGTCTTTTGCTACATTGGTGCCTCAACAATGCACACACACACACACACACACACACACACCCTAAACACACTCCTTGGCTGTCAGTGATGTGACTGATGGTGCGAACAGCTCGCCGTTTCTCCCGTTCTCCCGGCGCTCGATCGACCCGCGGTCCGACACACACAATTCGGCTAATTCGGTTAATTTATACGAGCTAACCGCGGCTAACGGGGCAGAACTAATTGCCATTTGGAGTTAAACTTCAGCATCTGCTGAGGGACACTCCGCCGAGCGAGTGCTACATTCTCCGCTCGTTCCTTAATGTAGCTGGAAAGAAAGGGAGCGCCGCGTCGAAAAATAAGGCAGTACGCTAGACGGGAAAGAAACGTCTCTTTATCTCTGTCTTTCTCTCGGTGGTACTTTTCTCTTTTCCACATCAGCTGTCATTATCGTTTCTCGAAGAAACGGAACCATCTGTTTGTCGCTATCGCTTTTCGTCTCCCTCGTCTCCACACACACACACACACACACACACGCACGCCTGCACACACTCACAGGGCATAAATATTATTAGGCCATGCTGCATACGTCCCATAAACATCATCGTTTATCTCCCAGATTTCGATCTTTCTGGCATGGTCCGTATCATCATGTCATCGTTGTCATCATTTGCAACCAGCCACTTGAAATTTGCAGCAAGATACGACCCTTGCGAGCCTTTTAAGAAGCACTCCAAAAGCTACTGTTAACTTTACCACTATGAGTCTCTTTTGCCTTGACTTTCGATTATTGCAAACGTTTTATTGTTCTTGTTCATTGGGAAATTATTAGTCAATTGTTCAAGTATTCTAGCTCACAAAGCAAATAAGAAATTGTATCATTGTATAGATATTCAGGTTGTCTGATAGTATACAGTATAAACATAGTACTACGGTACTTATTCGCTGATGTAGTATGTGCACTACACTATGGTACATGGTTCCACAATGGTACATACTTTAGTACAAAACTACATGGGTGCAATGTTCTAGCACTATGTGACACGTATCAGGAAACTGGCAAAATGTTATACACGTTTATGTATCATAATGGTTATTTATATAAAATTTATATAGTACGGTACCACTGTATGTATGTGACATGAATTAAGTACCTTAGTGCATGTTGAACCTCTACATATTTCATACAGTACAATAGTTCACAACTTACCTACCGTACACCCCTTTGTCTACACACACACTACATAACACTGTGACTAGAGATGCATGTATTACATGCATTTGCACTTATTGCAAACGTTTTATTTTGAGTTTGTTTATTCATTTGAAAATAATTCATAATATTACTAGAGTTTGCATGTTCTCCCTGTGCCTGGTGGGTGAATTTTGGTACACAATGAGTGCCATGCTATTCAACAAAGTATTGTTGTACACACATTAGTATTACCACGCTACCCACTGAAGTGCCACAGTATTATCCTGGTACCTTCCATGGTAATTATTAGGCCATGCATGGTAATGTTTTAAGTACCAGGGTCTGTTCTATAGTTTACCCTAGTAAAAGCGTCTTATGGGTAGTAAGCAAAGCTAACAGCAACTGTTGCAACATGCTAAACTGTGTTGATTAAAATGTTTTTTAGTAACCTGACCATCACTGAAATCAGAAACCCTGCGAGCTGTAACCTATTGGCTACCCCTGAAAAATGATTACCCAGATTTTTCCACTCAAGACATTAAGCTGTGTGTAACAGCTGGACAATAAAATGCCAAAATCCGCAGGCTATGTGTCCAAGATCGAGGATATTTTGACACCCGAGTATGCATATGGCGTAGACCGTTATGGCCACATCACCTCACTCCAAGCTTTTGGGCCATTAAAGGGGTTCCTGGGGGGCCAGCGGTTCAGACATCAAAAACAGGCAGACTGATTATGGATACGGCGTACTGAGAAAACCTTCTTGATGGTGCCCAAGCAATAGTGAAACACAGGGATAAGTGCATTAGTGTAGCGGGGGTTTATATAAAGAAATAATGATATTTTTAACCTAAACACCCCTTGAATAAAGCAGTTATTCCAACGTGAAAACTCTTTTTATTGGATCAACATGAGTTGAACAGAGTCTCAAACAAAATGAAAAAAATAAAAAAAAAAGAAAATTGTCGAAAAGCATGTATGTATTAACTTAACCGCATTGTTCTTCACTTTTCAGATTTGTGGTTTCTATGTTATCTTTCAGCAGGAGCTTTGTAAAATCTGCTAAATAAAAAAACTGCACTTCCATAACTTGGCCACAAAACCACTGACTGTTAAACATTGTGAAGAGCATTTGGATCCAGTTTGGGATAAGTTATGATTTGTGGCTAGCGTGTGTGTGTGTGTGTGTGTGTATGTAAAGTGCCAAAGCTGAGGTCATTCCAGCTGCGCAGTGTGTGTGACTGAGTGTGTGTGATTCGATCAAGCCAAACTAAAGCTGATCCTCCCATAGCGATTGCTCAATCCCCCAAACTGTGTACAAGTTAAGTACAGGTGTGGTACTGGAAACATGAACACAACGAGTTTAATCTGAAATCATTGTTGGATGTGCACGTAGCATGGTGTGCTGGGGAACTTTGCTTAACCTCAAAAACCATTTTACTGTTGTAAAAACTAGAGGATTTAACGTTGACAACACAGTGAGGAGTTTGATATGAGAAGTAGGGGTTTTGAGGATCACACATACCGTAATTATCAGTTCTAAAGGAAGAATAAAATGTTCTCAATATGAGGAAATAATCAACTTGTACAATATTTCCATTCCATTATTATGTCACTGTTGTACAGTATGTCTTTGGAATTATTACAATAATTATTAACTAGGGCTGTCAATAATAGTGCATTAAGGCATGCTATCAATCTAGAAATATGAACGCATTACTATTGTTTTTTTTACGCAAATTAATCATATGACTAAGTGACCATAATGGCTTTCCATAATTGCAACATAACTAGGTGTGCTAAATGGCAAATTTTATTAAAGCTTCTAGATCGAAGTTTGGATAAAACCAAAGTTATGTGCTCGAGCTCCCTTTTATTCTCGAATACGTTAATATAATGTAAGATGTGGAAGCGGTGGCTCAGGTGGCTAAGACTCTACGGGGTTGATTTTCGGATGAGTTGCTACACATACTACTTAGCCACTGTGCCGTTCTCAATCAGAAGATTTAAATTTAATGTTTGTTAAATGTTAATGGTTGAGATAATACTGTATAAAACCCCATCATCTGTTTCCCTTAACCAGTTTCTTATGTATTTCTTTATTCCAACATTGACACACAATTATAATACAAGTAAATCTGCGTATTTTAAAATTGTGATTAATCACGATTAATCGCAGATCATGACTGTGATTAAGTACATTAAAATTTGTAGTCAATTGGCAGCACTACTGTATTATTGTATTGTAGCTGAAATACATCACATGTCCAGGGTAGGGCTAAAATAATACTAGGGACTGCTAAACAAATACTATTAAATCAATTAGATAATGATGAAAGAATTTTAATGAACGCTTTTGCTATTAAACCATTATCTCTTGGGTGACGCCAGATTAAAATCTTTTTCCTTACAGCATTTAAATTATATTCCATTTTAGTTAAATAGCTACATTTAATAATGATAGAAATAAAAACACACACGCACATGCACACATCCACACACACACACAAAACATAATGGTTGTCAAAAGATCAGAAGTTTGGGGACATTCAGTGTACTCTATGCAAACATGAACTACCCTGGGACAACACGTCTTGCATGAGTGAACGCCTGAAGCGGAAACATGCCCCGGTGAGCTCCTTTGGTCCATTAGCGTCAAACTGACGAGGCGAACTGACAAGCATTAATGTAACCATTAGCAAAAACAGTTTAACCACAGCGTAGGAGGCAAACTTCAGCTGCCCTTATGAATAGTGTTTTAAAGGTGCCATATTACACGCTAGACTCTAGACTCTATACTGAAACTATGCATTTTTCGATTCAACTATGAAGGTCTGCAAAATAGGTCTGGTAATGTTTCAGCTGAAATCCCACTCAGATCATGCATTCTGGTATCCCTAAAATTCTGTTTCACTCCTATTCCAAATGCACTGTTTCAGTGTCGGAAGCTTTAAATCTAAAACCCTTAAAGAAGGCACATTTTTAGACAATCCAAACATAGAAAATGGGAAAGAAAAGAGGGTTTTTTTTCCCCCCATATTTTGCATGTGTATACATAAACACTGGAGACTGGCCTGGGAAGGGAAACGGACCACCCAGTATGATATTGTCAGGATACCCAAGTGTTGTTCGATTCGATTTGTATTGTGTTTCTTTAAGTATTACGATTTTATAAATATCCAGGAGACTTAGGGGACGATGCAGCCTAAGGACACCCTGGACAGCCCATTACAGGGCACACACTTACCCTTATTACGGGGACAGTTAGCCTAATCTGCAAGTCTTTGGACTGTGGAAACCCATGCAAACTCCAACTCTCCTGTGGAGAAGATGCAAACTCCATGCACACAGAGATGAGAATCGAGCCTTTGAGATCAAAACACAGACCCGACGACAGTGGTAACCACTACACCACCGTGCTGCCGCTTTAGTTAAAATATAGATCCACCCACTCAGGATTAAATTACCTGTAGGATTAAAAGAACTGCCACAAAAAAGGAATTACATTATGTAAATGAATCGATATATATAGGGGCCGAGAAATATGTATACACACATCAATGCCGTTTTAAAAACTCGAATTGTCTAATAAGGCTGATTCTAAATGCAATTAAATACCAACTTGTGCGGCAGGTTTAAAGAAACTTTGGTGCATGCTTTTAAACAAATATTCTATGAGCCCTGTTTAGAAATTAATCTCAAAATCGCCACAAGCTCTTTATTCAGGTTTAATTGGATGATGACCCAATGATACGCCTTTCAGATTATTGTATTCTACTAACGGATTTCTTTTTTTTTTCTTTTTCCAAAATAACATTTGAATATTTGGGACTAAAAATTTGCCTAACAAAACTGATTGTAGACCTACTAGTGCTACAGATAACCGCGCGAAAGTATCCATTCCACTTCCAGGCGAAGTAAGTGGACCCAAAGGTACGAAAGCATGCTAAAAGAAGGTCTTTATTGAATCATTAAAGATCTCAGCGACCAATATCTCTTATCTAAAGCACCGTAATTAAAAATCGCACCTTTAGGCTAAAGTCTGTAATAATGCTAATTATGAAGCGAACGCTCATCAGTCACTTTCAGTCTGCGTGACACCAGTTACTGGCCTATAAAGGAACTGGGTCATAGAATGTGGGGTGTGTTAATGAGCTTCGCAGAAAGGCAAACTGGGATCCGCACATTAGAGCAGCCCTCCTCGAGTCAAACCATAAGCTCTCTCCACTTTGCCTCGTTACACCTCCCATTTCTCATAAAGGGAGCGAGAGAAAGTTTGAGAGAGAGAGGCAGAGAAAGAGGAAGGGGAGCTGAAATACAGCGATAGGCCTCATTTGACGAAAACTGCTTAAAGGATGCATTTACTCATGTAAACCCAGATTTCTTTCACTCTCGCTTTCACACACAAAGCACACACATAGACACACATAGACACATACACACACACAGAGAAAGTGAGTTACATAAGCTTAAGGGGAAAATTACATCTCATTCATCATTTCCTCGCTCTCCATCTTTCTTTCTTATCTATCTTTCAACTAAGCTCCATTACTCATCACCCCCACAGTCAAAAGTTTATGAGGCATTATAGTCCTAAATATTACAGTTTTCTTCCATAAATAACATCCCGAACGACGCCTGTGTGTGTGTGTGTGTGTGTGTGTGTGTGTGTGTATGTGTGTAAGATAAGTCTGATTAGGAATCACATTTACAGACCAAAAGTACAATAAAATATAGAATATGTCAAAATAAGAGATGAAAGATATCTGCTGTTTAAGTAATTAATAAAACTTTTAAAACATTTCAAAAAATCGACAAACTTCAGGCTTTAAAAAATAAATCAGCAACAATCTGACATTTTATTGCAGCCGAAACACCGAAATAGTCAATATGTCTATTTGTAGGTCAATGTGAATGTAAAGTCAGTACTGATGTACAGTATGTGTTTACAAATATTAATATACTTTGATATTTTATTAATAGTTTCAATAAACTGGTGTTTATTTTTAACAATATTACTTAAGTCAGTTAAGTTAATTTATTATTATTATTATTATTTTATTTATTTATTTATTTATTTATTTATTTATTATTATTATTATTATTATTATTATTATTATTATTATTATTATTATTTATTATTATTATTATTATTATTATTATTTCAAATTATGTATATGAGTTTATAAATGTATTAACTATAAACTCAATGTACGTACATGTGTGTATCCAGGCTATACAAAAATATAGTGGCCATGCAGCTATTGTACACCAACCTCCAACACACACACACACACACACACACACACACAAACACACATACGCAGCAGTGCATTACCTGATGGCAGGACACTGGATGTCTGCCAAATAGTGATCCTGCCAAATAAAACTTCTGCCAAATAGAGTCACTGCCAAATAATGACCCGCCCGTATAACACAGCAATTCTCCCACTGACACAGGACCTGACACGAGGAAACATCTCCAACTGAGCGGATCAGACACACACACACACACAAACACACACACATGCACACGCACACACACACAAGATGTGCGCTTACACACTGCTTTTTCCTGACCACTTTTCCCGGCCTATTACTTTAACCATATACAGATCACTGGCTGCAAGTTTATGCCTTGTACTGTATGTTCATGTTGTATGTTGTGTGTGTGTCATATTCGTTGTAAGAGTAAATCAGGCAGAAAGTAGTGTGTGTGTGTGTCTGTGTGTGTGTGTGTGTGTGTGTGCGTGCGCATGTGTGCACAGAAAAGCATCCTGCCATGGGGGGTTGCTCCTAGCTTTGGGCTGCATTAACTGCCCTACTTGTATTACAGCTACACACACACACACACACACACACACACACACACACAGAAACACTCTCACACACACACACACACACACACACACACACGCAGAAACACTCACTCACAAACAAACTTGCAGCTACACACCCACTCCATATAGACCTCTGTGTGTGTGTGTGTGAGAGAGAGAGAGTGAGTGTGTTTCGTTCCATAAGAGACAGAGAGAGAAGCTAGCAAAATAAGTGCATTCAACCATACAGCTTATGCTCTTGAGCAATAAGGGCCTCTTAAAATGAAACACTCTCTCTCTCTCTCTCAAACACACACACACACACACACAAACCTCAGCAACAGCAGCTGTGCACTGTAATAAGAGCGCTCTGGGACTGCTGGTGAAATGAACAGACGCTCATGGGCAGATTTCTCACTATAAGACCCCAGACAGATCCCAGTTAGTAATGCTAGAACAGCACGCTAATTAGCAGAGCGCTTCACAGGTCCATCACCAGTGAGGAAAAAAGAATCAGCCTAGTCAATATAAAAGTCGCCAAAGCTAATAAAACAACACATTTTTAATAATAATAGTAATTATAATAATAATAATAATAATAATGTGTGAAATACATGAAGCCAGAAATGCGGGTGGTGTTAGCATGGTGTGTGACGTCTGGCTCTGAGAGTTCCTCATCCTCATCTATATTACTCAACTTCAACGGAAGATTATTTTTAATATCGTTTGAACAGTATTTTTTGTTGTTGTTGTTGCTAGTATCTGTTTGAACAACATACTAGAAATTTAAATCCTCGTAATCCTGACCAGGCAGTTAATAAGGATGCTATAACCACAATGTCCAGTGCTGTACAATAACCATAATGTACATAATCAGAAATAAATACACAGAACAATACTTGTGTCAAAGTTTGCCTAAAATGGATTAAGCCCTGACATTTCATCTTTGCCGTTCGATCTTAAGCACTTCCTATTTGGTCATACAGTTCCGGTCAAAAGTTTGGACACGGGTTTGGGTTTATTTCCTCCATTCTAGAACAATCCTGTATTTTTTTTTAATCAAAACTGTAAAATAACACATATGGCATTAAGTACTTAAGTTCTAAAATAAACTATGGTTGTTTTAAGACATGAAGAGGAATAGATCTTGCAAGAACAGGATTGTCAAGTGCATTGGCAAAACCCATCAAGCACCATGATGAAACTGGCTCTTCCCAGCAAAGCAAGAGCGAAACCTACCTCTGCTGCAGAGGAGAAGTTCATTTAGAGTTATTATCTCAATATCCACTGTTCAAAGTTGCATTGTTTTACATTGTGGAAAGAAATAGAAATAACACCATGGAATGAGAAGGTGTGTCCAAACTTATGACTGATAGTGTAACTGTACAGTAGGTCCACAAGTCAGCTGAAGGTCTTGAGTTCATTAGGTTTTTCGTTATAAACTGAGTGTATATAAAGTTCCTGGTGTGATTGGATGTTAGATGAATAAAAAAATTTTTTCTACATGTTGCAGTTGGATGCTCTTTTGCTTTAAACATGATTGCCCCTGCTTCACTCCCCCCACTGGTAAGCTTTCACATTAGTAATATTTTTGCGTACCTGAGTACACTTGTGTATTTACATAATTTGGATTTGAAGAAAAAAGTAAAGAAGAAAAAGAAGAGAGCTTTGCAGTCAACCTTTTCACTACTGTACAGTATGTCTGTTGTTTCTGATCTTTAGGAGACAACGACATGTATGATCCTCTTTGTCATGTACCTTTCTATTAGGATGAGATCGGCGTGCGCCTTACTTTCAGGCATTAGGCCGACGCCCTTAATCCAGAGCGATTTACATTTTTATCTCGTTATACATCTGAGTCTTGCTCAAGGGCCTAACAGGGACGATTTGGTAGTCGTGGGATTTAAACCTGAGACCTTCCGAACCGTAGTCCAATGCATAACCACTGAGCTACCCCTGACACTGTTGATCGCTGCCTTTATTGGTGTCACTTTCTAAATAGTTTTCCAGGTCCTTGTTTTGGGATGGTCAGCTTTCATACCTGATCCGAACCAAACCAATATGTACCGTACCCTAGACCACCTTTCCATGTGGACACAGTGTTCACACTGCTTAAATGAATTAAACTCTGGGGTTAACTGGACTCAGATCCATGTCCAGGTCTCTGATTTGAAAGCACCCTTAGTTGTACCACCTGCCTGATGTACTCAGTGTCACCTAATTTAAACGATCAAGGATTGTATCTCACTATATTGTCAGATTAATCTCAATAAACTTTATAAATGTACATTCAGGGGCATCCCTAGAGACCACTACAGTATTCCAGCAAGTATTGTCTCAAATATTTTATATATTTAACCGATGGAACCTTGTATGAAATCATTATAATGAAATTTATTAATAATAATAATAATAATAATACAAAAAGTAGATTACGTGAGAAGACGAAGAGTTATAGCTGAACCTGACCTTTTACTAATAATCTCCATATGCTATACATATTTAATAAGTCTCTCTCTCTCTCTCCTTTCCTCCTTTTTGTCTTGTCCTCGGTACGGTCATGAACTTGGATGTCACCCTGAATTAGAAAGGGCGGTCTGGGTAAGAAATGTCAGCGCTTAATCCTCTTTAATAAGATCATATGATGATTTCATCTCTGATTATAGTTTAAATTGGCCTTCATATGAGCATCGTAATCCCATTGCTCCTCAGGGACCGGGGAGAGTGATGATCCTCGGAGAGCCTGGATGCTTTATGAAGCGTTTCTGCACTTTTGGCCATGACATTAAAGCGAGGATGAACTTTAATAGCACGGAGAGAGAAACCCAAAAGTATTTCGGTGATCTGATATGATAATTCACAAGGACTGCTTATCCATGGACATTTTTTCCCCTACTGTCTCCTATCAAAGGTCTTTCAAACGCACACTGCGGTTCCTTAAGCGCTCTGTTCGGCTATTGATAAAGATCGGACATGTGCAGGCTGTTCCGTGTATCAAATCGTTGTTTCAAATTATTTTGTCAGACTGAATGCAAATCAGTTTCGAACTCTGATGTCATGCCGTAAGAAATGAGCAATTTCCAAAACTGCAGCACTGTTTTCGAGTGCTGTTACGCTGAGATATCTTGCACACATGCATGAACACAGAGTATTTGCTTGTTTGCACACAGCACCATAGGAACCACTCGGAAAGAAATAAAAATGAGCGCGCATGCGAGAAGGATAACAGTTTAGGGTAGAAACAAGGCTTGGCAATTAGCAGCGCTGCATTCATCCGTGTGTGCTCATGCATGTTTGGAGAGGATTCAGTGGTGAGCAAGCATTCAAAAAAAAAAAAATGCAAGCATTTCTAAATTACCTGAGCTATTTAAATTGGGTTTTAATG
The DNA here is from genome assembly GCF_024256425.1 of Clarias gariepinus. Classification (NCBI taxonomy): domain Eukaryota; kingdom Metazoa; phylum Chordata; class Actinopteri; order Siluriformes; family Clariidae; genus Clarias; species Clarias gariepinus. The sequence goes on from NC_071111.1 coordinate 18,977,716, forward strand.
AAGAGTATGGTGCTCAAGTAGAGAGTGAGAGAAAATGTGTGGTTTAATGAAAAAAAAAAAGCAAAGGCACTGAGCAGAGAACAGGCGAAAAAACAGTGCTGGCAACGACACAAAACACACTTGAAATCCCCATGAGAGCCAATCAGCAAATCAGTATCAATTAAGCTGGAGGAGCCGACAAAACGGACAAGTCGCTTTGTTTTAACTAATGAAGTCTGTTGAGGACGCAAACACACACAGCGTCCCTGAAAAGAGCAAAGCATGCCACTGACGGACACAGCTCCCTTTGCGGCGCACACGCATGCATCCATCACACACACACACAAAAACACACACACACACACACACACATACTCTAGACTACACATGTAAAAAGAAAAGAAAACTCAACATTATGTATAAGACAGACAGACACAAGTACAGGTTGTCTGGTTTTAATAAAGTCAATGTAGCGGACAAACCAAGGCACGGGGCAATTTTTAGAAACAAGAGGCATGACTAAATGAGGCAAGATAAAGCAGGCTATGGTCAAAGCACTAATCAAAACAGGCAGGGGAGTATTGGAATCATTAATCTTCATATCTAAAGGTGATAGGTGAGAGTCGTTGGTATTCAGGTGACCAGGAGAATGTGATGAGATCCCAGACTGAGGATCATCGGCATTGTCTAGTCCAGGCAGAGATTTAAGCCAAATTTCCATTAAAAGCCGCCTTGCTCAATCCTTGCTCTTTGTAAAAAAAAATTTTTTGTCAGATCAGATTTGCATGCCATGACAGTTCACAGTAATAATTACAAGTGACTCTAACGTGGACGCGTTCAAGCAGTTAGTCGGCGTGTTTGTTATTTAAGGTCCTGAAAAAGGAAGAAAGCCAGACGCCTCGCTTTAGCTGTTTTATTAACTATTGTTAGCACTGCTATGAAATCTTTGCTGATGACGTCAGTGCCCTATGTATGCACAGAGACAAAAAGTCTAATAAATTCCGACCATTCGAGTACACTATACAGTGTATGTTCTAGGACCATATACGGAAGTGTAAAAAAAGATCAGCTCTGTAATGTGTAAAAAAATAAATAAATAAAATAAAATTCGGATTTGAGCCACTTCAGGCTGGTAAGGTGAACATACGGTAGCCTTACTTAACCAGGATTACTATTAGAATGCTTGGCACTGATCGAGGTTAATAAGAGCCTTTATGAAGGTCTTCGTTCCTGCTGGAGGACCACTCGTGAAGAAGGTGCTAAAGTAATGTACTGGCGCTGCCAGTCAATAAGAATTCAGTTGGTGCAATAGACAAGCCAAGAAAGGAAATGTCAGATCCCTATATATATTGAATCAATCGATACAACAATGCTTAAAGGAAACATGGATAACAGAATCATAAGGTGCAATGAACCAGGAGGTGGCAGGAGAAGCATTTCCCCAGAGCATATCACTAGAACGATAGAGAAAGAATAAAGTAACTCACTCACTCTTCTATATCTTTTATACCGCTTTATCCTGTATTCCAGGTCGCGGGGACCTGGAGCCTATCCCAGGAGACTAATGGCACAAGGCAGGGTACACCCTGGACAGGGTGCCAATCCATCGCATTGAATCGAGAAAGTCACCCATATACCATATACACACTCACACACCCATTTACACACTATGGCAATTTAAGAACGGCAATTAGTCTAACTTGCATATCTTTGGACTGTGGAAGGAAACCGGAGAACCCGGAGGAAACCGAACCCGGACCCTGGAGGTGCAAGGCGACAGTGCTAACCACTACACCACTAAAAAAATAAATACAGGAAGACAACTTTACGAAAGTGAAAAGGAGGAACCAAAAAAGCGGCATTGGGACTTGAGGCATATTCAGACAGATAAACGAGTAAAAGCACACCAACCAAACATAATGATAATAGATAAGGAGCCGCAGTAATGGTCTGAGAAGTGGTAATCCCAAGTGATCATGTCAGACAAATGGAATATGAAGAGCTTGTGATACACTCAGGACTGAAAGAGGAAGTAAAGAGAATGTGAAAGGTTAAAACCATAATAGTCGCATTGATGACAGGAACACTCAGGACTCTGACCTCCATATTTAAGAAAGATTGCAGGACTGACAAATTGATTTCAGTCCATAAAAGTGTAATCTTAGAAACAGTTAAAAAAAAAAGACAGAACCTAAAAAATCTTACAAAAGCATAAATGATGTGTATTGAGTTATTGAGTCGCGCGATTTAGTTTTGCCCTATGGCTTAGAGGTTAAATGTGTCAAACCTTCAATTTTGGCAAAAACCTATTGAACTTGAGTAAGTTTTAATCCTATACTAAACTTTAAGTAAGTTTTAATCCTATACACTAAAAGACAGTTACTCCAACTGTGATACAAAAACTTACACATTTTTTTTGCATTTGCATTTTTTCTTCTTCTTTTTTTTGCTTTAAATCCATGTAGCTATTGACGTTATTTTTAGGATTAGCAGCAAAAGTGCAACTTTAGGTTCAGAATTGGGGTTTGAGATCTTCACTGATGTAGGGGTGTCTGAGGACATGGTTTCTTTTTCTTGACAAACAGGTTGTTTCAAATTAATTTCACGAGGAAGCGAAATACCAAAACCTTTTCTGTTTGGTCTTTTACCTTATTTTTTCGTTGTTGATGAGTTTTCTGTTGTTTGTGGCTACAGTAACTGCCGCGTGAGGAAGACGCGTCGGACACAACCAAGCATCTCCGAGAATGCTCTGCGTTGCTTGCTAATTACATTGAATCGAGAAAGTCACCTACGTTATCATGTTATAGCAGCTAGTTATTTAATTCATCATTATAATATGATATTTGAGCTGTTGTACTGACCAGTTTTGATTATCGTGCGGTTACAAAAAACACATTCCCTGTGTATGGTACACCTACTGTATGGGTAGCAGGAAGAACCCGGGGTCAAAATGAGGCTGAAGGTTCCCTCGTTCTTATTACATCATGGAATCTTTATTTAAATAATCTAAAAATAGGATTTTCCAAGTTTTCCAAGACGCTCCTGGTAAACAAATTTTCACGCACCATATCTCAGGAACCGGACATGATACAGTAATAAACTTGGTATCGAAGTTGAATTTATTGAACCAGAAATCTGAGAATATGCAGAACTCAAATCATGCATAATGTGACTTGATAACTGATCTGTTGTGACACGTCGCATTTTAGTAGTTTAGGGTAATTCCTAGGAATCCCAATTCTGTGAGTTATTGCATAGTAAATATACTGTAACACCCCGTAAGCTTTTATTATACAAATACAGGTTATGGAATACCAACGTCACAGGAGAGGAAAGGCTGTGTCCAATTTGCATGTGCATAGAATAAAAAAGTATAGTTGCATCTCCTTTGTGTGTGTGTGTGTGTGTGTGTGTTTTGTCTGTTAACACACAAATGTGACACAAAATTCAAATTTTATTCGTCATATACACAGTCATACACAGTACGATATGAAGTAAAATGCTTATACAACTACTGATGACCTAAAATTTTTAAAAGAAAAGTTCAGTAGGAAATAAGAGAAATAGCGAATTTTACTAATTAGAAATATAGTGAAATACGAAAATAAACGTTAGCAAGTTTGTGTCCCAGGCCTTACATAATAACTTTAATTTAAATAACTTAAAAAACATTTGATATTAAAATAAATAAAAATAAATAAACACAAGCTGGATTCACAAATACAATCTAATATTGTATAATAATATAATCAGATATTAAATATAATAAGCCCGGAGCTGTGAAATCTCGAAAATCGAGTTATGATTGGCCAAGCGGGGAATTTTGATAAACATTCCAAATAAGTTTCTGGATTCGGGGCTCTTGGATCTTTTCACAATTAATCACAAGCTTCATTACAGAACGCAAACAAATTAAAATATTCAACTGTTGTTTTGTTTGTGTATGCGATTAACGAAGCGTAAAAGACGTCTGTTGCTTTTCGAAATGCGCTGCTTAAGAACGTATCCTTAGCAGCTGGATAAAAATTGTCGAGTTTTAATTGTTGGCTTGTGAATTGAAATGAAAATGAACCATTGTCGGTGGAAGGGGGAATAAAGGAGTGTGTGTGTGACATTCGACCGTGTGTAACTGAATGTTGTGTGCAAATAAGCGTGTAGGTGTGTAGGAATGTAGATTCTAAGGGGTTGCTTGTAGCATGTGCGCTTGTGACAGTGTGGGTGTGTGCACTGTAGTAATGACTCCCTGTGGGAACACAGTGCAGTCTGTCTTGTTGTAGGGACAACATGACAGGAGAGAGGGAGAGGGGTGACGGCTGTCCTCTTCGGCACTGGACAGTAATTGGCCAACCATATCGAGCCACACATACACACGCTGTCATACACACATGCAAGCCAGCCACATCCTATCAGGATCTCCACACTGTAACCATTAGCCTGTTGTGGCCTGTTCAGGAGACCAGCAAAAGATGTTTTTTTTTTTTTTTTTTTGGAGACAAAAACACATACACAGCGAGTAAACAACACTGACACCTAGACGGTGGAAGGAGATTAGCTTCGACATGTCAGTGACAGAACGCGGAGAGGTGGTGGGAATAATTAACGTTACGTTCCTTATCACCTCCGTACATCAATGTCTAGGAGACAAAGAAGCAAGAAAGAAGGGATCAATAGAGAAATTGTGAAAGGATCGAAGTGAGAAAAAAGACAAAGACAAAGACAGAGCAACAGCAATAAGACTATGAGAGGAAATGAGGCCGGGGCGATTTGGAAGGAAATAAAAAATTCAATACATTTGGCCTCTTTGCCGACGTAAAGTGATTGTGAAGCTGCCGTGGGTGGCAAATTACATAAGGGAGAGCAGCTCGGGCGACGGGGCGAGCGGCTCTATCTACATGCCATGACAGGCTGGAATAAAGGATGCGGAAACATGATGCCCTGTAATGGATTTATCACATTACCCAGAATTCCCTTCACTCGTCCACCAGGGTCTGCTTTGCCCTAATCAAAGCTGCTGTGTAATGGGGAGTTTCACTCCAATCCTAATCTAACACACCTGAGTCCAGAATCTGTGCTGTGATACGATACTGTTCTCAGCGCACCCTCGGTGACTACCCCTAATGACTCGAGTGTGGAGCAAGGAGCAGATTTTTCACCAAGAAAACACGACAGAAGAGAAGCAGAAGTTTCCCTGTACGAATTAAATTTATTTTCTAGACTCTGTACACTGCTGCGTAGCATACCTATTTCGTTAGCGAGTGTGTAACTATCTGGGTAGTGGTGGATAAGTGTGTTAAGGCTCTGGGTTACTGATCTGAAGGTTGGTGGTTCAAGCCCCAGCTCGCCAGGGTGCCGCTGTTGGGCCCTTAAACACCCCGTTTGCTCCATGGCTGACCCCAACCTTCTAACAAAGCTGGAAAATATGTGAAGAATAAAAAATTTCACTGTGCAGTAAGATATATATATGACGAATAAAGTCTGAATTTCAACTTAAAAATGATAAAGCAAAGGGTAAAAGATCAACACTTTTAACAATAATAAGAGTGACTGAACCAGGCTGATTCTGTTTAAGAATTAACATTAAATTTACTGTACAATCTATAGTACTAACTTGCTATCTCTTTTTTTTTTCTAACTTGTTACAGTACCTCACTGACAGAGCAAAGCAAACTGCAATGGTATGTCCGACACTCGATCGTATCAGTGAAGAGCAAAGACAAACGAGTTAATATATTACTTTATTGATTTTTTTTCTTCTTTTTTGCTTTTTGCGCAAGAAATAGTAGCAAATAGTACCAAACGTATTGGTAATATTTTTGTGTGGCTAGAACGGATTATCTGCATTTACATTATTTCCTATGGGAAAATTTGTTTCGCAATACAAAATTTCCCCATAAGAAATTGACTCCTGAACAGATTAAACTTGTTTGCCCTATAAACACCTTTTTAAAATGAAGAACGTAATTAACCAACTATATCAGAAAAAAAAAAACACTGAGGCTAAAGCAATTTGCACTTTCTCTGGTTAATCACTCATTGGCCACTTGCACAATGCCTAAAATCATACAGCTACCTACAGTATCAACAGCTTCAGTTAATGTTCATAGCAAAACATCAGAAGAGAAGTAAAAGGTCACCTCTGTGACTCTAGTGGTGCTACTTGCCCATCTCACACTCTCACTAATCGCCCATCTCACCTTTGCCCACACTAGTGGCGCTACTTGCCCATCTTGCCAATTTTCACACACAACAGCTTTCAGAGTTTACACAGAGTGGTTCGAAAAAGATATAAATATATATCCAGTAAGTGCGAGTTGTGTGGGTAAAATGGCTTTTTGATGACAGGCGTCAACAGAGAATGGGTAAACCTGTTTGAGGTTATAGGAATGCCAAGATACAGTAATTAAAAAAACAATTACACAAAAAAAAGTAATGCAATAAACAATTCTATACAATGGTGGTGAGCAGAAAAGCATCTCAGTAAAGAATGCAGAACACATGAAACCTCGAGGTTGGCCACATTGGGTTTCGCTCCTGTCAGCCAAGAACAGGAATCTGATGCTACAAATGCCACAGCTCTACTGAAACTGAACGCTTGACGACTGTACAGTACAGTATATATAATCATTATTTTAAAAAGGTCAGCAACTATGAGCATACATTGATATGCAATTTGGATGTGAGCCAGGTCGTAGTCATTTTGCCACTAGGCAGACATCTCACTAATTATCTGTAACATTACAGCACAAAACATTATGCCAAGTATTATGTAGTAGTGATAAAAGGTTTGGAGCATTTTAGTGACTTAGTTCTTTGAATCTCGTTCATCAAAATGAACGAATCTTTTGGAGTCATTGAGTTCATTTCGTTCCTTTGATAAGAAATAAAATAAAATGTTACATTTTCAATAAACAGACCCCTAACACGTGTACATACACAAATTTTGTCTATAGTTCCAATAATAAAAATATTGCAATGCAGCTAAGGACATATTATGATAAACAGAATGAGCAGCTCACCTCTCATATCTTCTGGTCCGAGTCGTTCGTTCTTTTGAATCTATTGCAATGCATAGCGTCTATGGGAGTCACATGACAAAGGAATGAACGATTCGGACCAAAAGACTTCTCAAGGTAAATACTTATTTCCGTCTCCTGTACATAACCTACGGAGGCTTTGTGCATACACGCCCAGTAGAAAATGAAAGAATCATTCTCTAAAACTACTTGTTCTTCTGAATCACGTTAAAGACTCGTTTAAAAAGAAACTAATCGTTCATGAACGACCCATCACTATTGTTTAGGTTCCCCTTGTGCCTCTCATGGCATGACCTGCTGTCGTGTCTGGCATCAGGACGTTGGTGTGGATCCTTTTGGTGACGTGAGGCCTCCTTGGATAACATTTGGTTGTTCAGTGCATCCTATGGACGCTCGGTCAGATCGGGATCTGTGGAATTGATGCGATGCCCTGTGGTGCACTGGGTGTTCTGGTGCCTTTCTATTGTTGCCAGCATTGACTTTTTTTTTTTTTTTAGTGATTGGACGGGTTGGCCTTCAGTGCTCACAGGCAGAAATGAGCCTTGGGTGCCCATGCTCCTGTTAATGTGTTACTGTTACATAGTCTTCATTTTATGGCAGATACTATAAAATGTATACTAGCATTTTCAGTGTATGTACAATACGTTCATCATTTCCTATTTATTAAATAAACTGTTCTGTATAAAGCACTATATAGAGCCAGCTGTATTGAGGAAATACATCAACATGACATAAATGGGTGTGCATCAGTTGCTGTAAACTGGTTGTAATATACATGAACTATCCAGGAAATATTATGTGTACATAATGTAGTATTTGAGGACAAAATGGATTTCAGGCAATATTCTTTTACTATATGCGTACATAGGGAGTAGAGTCGCATTTGCATGGTAATACTCAGGTTCAGATCTGTGTGTCCCTGTGTAATCTTATATGCTGAAATTATAAAGTTGAGCTTGCTGGCTTGGCAGGCAGGATTCCTTATTAACAAGGCAACTGTTTTTTTTTTTTTTTTAAATGCATAGCTGCTGTGGATGTGACATACAGATCAATAACAAAAATCATAGTGTTAGTGTCTATATACTGTATGACTTCACGGTTCTGCATAGCAGCAATACAACAAGACAGCTTACAGCTGAACATGCATTGTGTTGAGAGAGAAAGAGAGAGAGAGAGAGAGAGAATGAAATAATGGATTCATTAAGTTTAACTGTAATGACATGGCTTTGCTCCGGGCCCATGTTTTTGTTTTCACCATGGCGACGGACCATGGCCTGAACACTTACAGGCTCACTATCCTGTACAGAACATGAGTACACATCCAACATGCACGCACACACGCGTGTACTTACACATAAACATCTTGAAGCCATTTATGGTATATAACAGGCTGACACATTTCCCTAAAGGCCGGTTTCTTTATCTCTCTCTCTTTGTCTATCTCAATTCCTCACTCCCCTTCTTTCTTTCTCATTCTCCCTCAACCCCTTTCCTCCTCTTCATCTATTTCTCTCTCCTTTAAATGCTTTCCCCTACATCATTCAATTCGCATTTCATTCTCTATCCCTTCTTCCCTAACCCTACATTTCGTTCTCTTCCCTTAATCCTTGCCTTCTCCATCTTTTCCTACATCACTCTCTCTTCCTCTCTTTCATTCGCTGTGCACTCTCTCATACTCAATCCCTTAAACCCCGTCTCCTTTCTTTCCCCCTGTCACCACCTGTCTGTCTGTCTCATTCCCTCTGTCTTCATAAAGGAGGACGAGATAGCGGGATGGAGTGGGCTGGCGAGGGCTGGAGAGGGATAGAGGCTGTCAGAGAGACTGAAGGAGATTTGCAGTGTAGCTGGACGTCAGTTATGTCTGTTTCCCTCTCAGATAGAGTTTTAAACCCCCTGAAACTTGACACGCTCATCAATTACGCTAGTACTGTTTAAGCCCCGCTTACACACACACGCGCGCGCGAGGGCTTTGAGGACGGTCCACCCATCAAGCACTTGACGATAGTTAGATCTTGGGCCCAATATATTAAGCCTTAAAGTTGCAACAGCGGGCTGGTGATTTAACATAGCGACACGCTGCTAAAGCTGAGACAAGCGGCTCTAACAGTATTCCCTAAGGCACTATTTCAGAAATCACACACACACACACACACATACACACCCAGAGACAGCTGCACAGGTCGCAAAGGGCATGTAGGGAGTGTTACACGGTACGTCCTGAAAAGCATGCTCCTTGTCATGCATTCTCTGCAGTCTGTTCATGCCATACCACGATATATTGATCTACTATGTCTGTATGTGTGTGTGTGTGTGTGTGTGTGTGTGTTTGCGTGTAGCATTTTTACACAGCCTACTCCACTCTGAAGGGTACTAATCCTCACATGAGGCCAATAAGCTCATCTATAGTTATTTACATACATCTACATAATTCCCCTCTCTCTCTCTCTCTCTCTCCAGCGTGTTGCTGTGGAAAATGGCAGTGCACGAAATGATTCCCCGGCACTGCTTCAGCATCCCCATCCCAGCCCATCCTATTCCTCTATTCCTCCCTGCTTCAGTCATAAAAAGAGGATCATGGATGGAATGATGAGGGAAGCATGGGATTTGTTGAACAGACCGATGCCTAGCTCAGCACAGAATTTCTGGATTTATATTTGGAGACACGGAAAGTATCGGAATGACACCGTGCATTCATTAAATGATGGAAAAGATGGAAACGTGGATGAATTGAATTGAATGCACAGATATGCATGTTGATGATAATGAATGAATAAGTGCACGTCTGAATTATTAATGAAAGGCAGAAATGAGCAGGGTGGACTGGCCACCACGTTAAAATCCAATGCAAATTAATTGAACCACTTTGCATGAAAAGTGATGAGTCAGAATTCAAATCATGGGCGAATCAGCACAAGGACGGTTTCGTTCCGTTCGGAAACAAACTGGAGTGTAAACATTGCATCGAGAGGAAAGCACGAGACTCCTCCAGACTTTAAGTGTTCTCTGGGGTTGTTGTTGCAGTACTGTGGTGCTGTATTACAGCCCAGTGTTAAGTGCATTAAGGAACAAGGGAAAAGGGGGTGAATCCATGCCTGTGCATATTTCCTTTTTTTTATTTTTATTTATTTATTTTTTTTTCTCTTGGAGACAACTTAAAATACGTTTGATCTTCATTAAGCACCAAACTACCTAAATTAAACTTCCAGTGTGTTTAATTAACATAATCTGCTTGCATTTGCTAACTACAAACCTATATTTGATTGAATCCTTAGATCCATTTTATATTGAAATGTATATAGAGACTTCAGAGAGTATATAACATGTTATTTAACTGAACACATTTCCTGCAGAACTAAGATGAATGACAGAGCAGCTTTAAAGAATCCCGCATTACAGACTGCTTATCCTCAGGCTGGGGACATGGTGCATAAGACAGTTATTTTACCCCAAAAAAACCCCAAAAAAACAAAAAAAACCCTGAGTTTAGACTGCTGAGATGTAAAACAAGGTTTTTAGCTGCACTCTAAACAACTCAGACAATGTGACAGTGATGAGCGTGGAACTCGAAGCATAGCCGCATATTTAACAGCTGCCAGATGCTGAACGGTCAAGCAAGTCGTCTGTCTGATAGAAAAATGACAGTTTTGTTTAATCTGGAAGAGCTGGTGCGTGTGGGGAGTGAAACTCGTGCTGAGCAAGGAGACCATAAGGGTGCGGATTTTTACAACATATTTACTCTTGACCTGCGGTCCATTCTCAATATGCTTTTCTGACAATGTTAAACAAATCGAAAGAGGTGTGGACTTTATGCCTGTCAGTCATATGGAAAGAGCTGTGGGCTCTATAGCAATGAAAAAAGTAAACACCTGTGGCCTCTGTACCTGTAGATGGTAATTAGGGAGACGTGGCCTCTATACCTGTAGCTTAAAAGAAGAGGGGTGGTCTCTAGGCTTGTAAATTAAAATCTGTACCTGCTTCTACCTGTAGATCAAAATAAACGCGGTGTGGCCTATATGCCCGTAGATCGTAATGAAAGGGGTGTGGCCTATATGCCCGTAGATTGTAATGAAGGGGGTGTGGCCTCTATGCACGTAGATCGTAATAAAGGGGGTGTGGCTTCTATGTCCATAAATTGTAATGAAGGGGGTGTGGCTTCTATGCCCATAGATCATAATGAAGAGGGTGTGGCCTCTATGCATGTAGATCGTAATGAAGAAGGTGTGGCCTCTATGCACATGGATCGTAATGAAGGGGGTGTGGCCTCTATGCATGTAGATCGTAATGAAGGGGGTGTGGCCTCTATGCATGTAGATCGTAATGAAGGGGGTGTGGCTTCTATGCCCATAGATTGTAATGAAGGGGGTGTGGCCTGTATGCACGTAAATCATAATGAAGGGGGTGTGGCTTCTATGCCTATAGATTGTAATGAAGGGGGTGTGGCTTATATGCACATCGATCATAATGAAGAGGGTGTGGCCTCTATGCATGTAGATCGTAATGAAGGAGGTGTGGCCTCTATGCACATGGATCGTAATGAAGGGGGTGTGGCCTCTATGCATGTAGATCGAAATGAAGGGGGTGTAGCCTCTTTGCTAATAAATCCAAATGATGGAGGTGTAGCTTAAATGGACATAGATCGCAATAAAGATGTGGCCTCTTTTCCTGTAGATCAAAATAAAAGAGGTGTGGCCTCTATGCCCGTACATCGTAATGAAGGAAGTGTGGCATTTCTTCTTGTTGATTAAAATGAACTAGGTGTGGCCTCTATGACTGTCAGTGGTAAAGAGGTGTGGCTTCTATACAGGCCTGTTGTAATGAAGGGGGTGTGGCCTCTTCAGTACATCGGTCAGTTCCAGGAAAAGAGGTTAGTTTGAGGTTAATACTATAGACATACTGTATATTTTTATAGAGGTTAGTTTAAGGTTAAAAAGCATAGTTCCACTATACTCAGTCACAATGAGATATCATGTCTTTCTGATATGTTACAATAAAGTAGGTGTAGTCTCTGTGACTGGCAGCCCCAGTAATTGAAGTGTTATCTCTCAGTGTGTTTTTAAATTACTATGTTTGCAACGTCTGCAATCATCTTAAATGATTTGTCCCTGTAAATTTATATATTTTGTGCTCTGAATTCTTGATTACACAAATTTGCTCCTTTTGTGGTCAATAGTTTGAGCATAATTTTATTCGATGCTAATTAGAAAATCCCCCAGTGCTTTCCCCTTACACTAAAATCAGTTCGATGACATGGACAAGTTGAGGCATAATACAGAGATCTGATGTTGATTAGCGAGTAAAGGGTGTGCATGTGTGTGTGCGCATGTGTGTGTGTGTGTGCACGTGCGTGCACCTAGCCACATCATTAAATATATGCATAGATGATGTAAGCTTTGCTTTCTTGTATGGTATGTGCGTGCATGTGTATCGCATAACGTTGCCCGGGATGCTTGACCTTTTTGCTTGGCCTCTGCATGAGTTCACCATGTACTGTGCTATTAATGTACGTAAGGACAGACACCCACACGCACACATCCCTCTTAGCCGAACACTTCCACTCTGCATGTCCTAACAGCGACCTAACATTTAGCCAAAGGTGGAAAAACATTCGTGGTGACAAGACGATAATCGTCTGTGACACCGCTGTCAGGTTGGTGCTTGCGGTCGAACGGAATATGCCACAATCTGAAAGCCACGGCTCACATCAAAAACATTCAGGTCCAAAAGTCTCCGACTGCTACCAAAACTCTCATTATTTCATCGGTTAACAAAACGCTAACAGAATGTAACACAGACGATCCAAGTAGTTTAAAAACACATTGTTTAAAGCTATGAATATGTAATTTATATTTGTGGGAAATCCTCATGGAGAATTAAAATCTATCTAAATTTCCAGCTTATATCATGTTCAAAAGTTGACAGTTTACTAGGTATTAAATTAATTTGTAACAAAAAAATGACAAGTTGAGTTTATATACTTCAATTTCTTGGATTACTTCATCATTTTATAATGATCTAGTAAATTCTGGTAATGTTGTGTTAAAATATTAGGAATGAATATTGCATATTTATTGACATATTTATTGACATATCAGCGTACATTTTATATGTTTATTTGTTAGTAGGTAAACTCATTTAATGAGCTTTTTATCTTATTTATTAGGTATTATTTTATTCATTCACTTTCATTGTATTTACTTTTGATTATAATTAAGCACTTATTTTTCATTTCAATTTCTATGATAAATAGTTGAGGATATTTGGTACTAATCAGGATTTTAACAATTAGTATTCAATCCATTATTATATAGTTATAAAAGATATTTGTATAAAATCCAAAATAATAATAATGTAATATAATAATACCTATGAATTTCTTATAAGAATGTTTTTTATTTTTTTTTGGATGTGTACAATCCAGCAACATGATGAGAATAAAATAAAATGTCTGTTATCTAGTATGAGTATTTTAATGTCATGGTTTGAATATCAATATTAAATTGATGTTACATCACAAAAATCAATTACCCTCACATTTCTAAACCACAAGCTATTGTCTTCGTTTTTTTCTTCATCCATTAATCTTCAGTAACTGCTTGATCTGACTAATATTGACCACTCAGTCAAGCTTTCACAAAATTAGATTACACATTGATCAGCCAGATCATTAACACTGATTATCAATTAAATACCAGTAAAACGGTGACAGGCTCATGTGCACCGAAGACTCATTCATGCCTGTGGAGGGCAAAGGTTAGCCCGTCTGGTTCGATCCCACAGAAGCACCAGTGTTTCACAAATTGATAAAAAAAAGTTAATGCTGGTCATGAAGGAAAGGTATCACTTTTAAAGCTTAGCAGGCCAAGAGTTCAAGGTTGTTGCTCAGGCCTCAGGCGTCCATGGGATGTGCTGGACAAACAAGTCTGATCCATTGACGCCCCACCTTGCAACTTACAGCACTTCAAGTATTTGCTGCTTATGTACTGATGCCAGGCACAACTCCCCCCCACCCCCACCCCGCAGCGGTCCTGTAGAGTCATGCCTCAAGGGTTCAGAGCTGTTTTGGTGACACAAGGGGAACGTATTGTTTCAAGGATTTAATATTATGGCTGATCAGTGTATATTAGACTGGCGAAATCATGGTTAAAAAAATATCTAGATAAAAAACTATAGTTTAAGGTTATTTCTTACATAAGACGTCCACACATCATTATTAAAATATCATAGTAACCAAAAGAAAAAAAAATAAAAGAAGGGTTCACAACCGTTGCCTAATACTTTTATGTCACGATAGTGCTATCAAGGTAGTTACATCATACTTCACATCAGCATTCCCCTGCGCATCACATGATCTTGATCACTCCCACCAGTATCTTCTTATGCCTCGTCTGTGCCACTATTTCCCACTTTATAGTCTGTATGGTTCTGTATCCGTAGTTCATGTTAATGGTACTTACTGCTTTTTCCCTGTTTTGGCATAACAGATCACCTGTGCTTGCATGCATCTCAACTACCAATTCAAGGTCTGACAAGTAAGAGTTGTGATTTTTGCTTTCGATCACTGTAACGCTGGAAGGTGAGAACTTCAGGTAGTTAAAAAAAGAGGCTCGCGGTTTTTGTGCCAAAACACATCGGTATCTTAAAGCCCCAGTCCCAGCTGAAAAGAAGCAGCCCCACAGCATAATGCGGATGCTTGCACCACCGTGTTTCACTGGGGGCATGGTGTTCTTTGGGTGATGAGCTGTCTTGTTCTTGTGTCAAACATCTTTCGGGATTATTTTCCAAAAGTTCTACTTTGGTCTGATCTGACTGTAACACATTTTGCCACAGGGTTTGGAGTTATTTTAAGAAAGTTTGTATTTTTTTTTTTCAGGAAGAAAAGCTTTACAACCATATACTGTAGCCCAGACATGAAGAAAATGAGAGATTGTTGTCACATACAGGAATGCACCAGCACTTGCCAGATAGCCCTGTAGGTCTCTCAGCAGCCTTCTCGACGTGTCTTCTTCTTGTCTTTCTCTCTAGTTTGGTAGGACATCCTGTTCTTGGTAATGTCACGCTGGTGCACCATTTTCTCGACTTGTTCGACATGTAATGTTTTAAAAATTATTTTGTACCCTCTTCTGAACATAATCTTCCAACTGTGAGATCCCGTGCATGGTTTGTAAGCTTTGTGTGAATCATGATGTCAGCATTTGGATAAAAACGAAGAAAATGTCAAGAAAGTCCATAGAAACAGCAGACCTGCTCCTACCGCGGATCTTTATGTGATATTAATCAGAAGCACTTAATGAATGGCAGGTTTATAAGTATTGCCTCGTCATAAAAGTGTGTGTACACTCATGCAACCATTTCTAAAAAAGAGAAAAACATGATTTTTTCCTAGTTAATTTTAACATAGGTTACGTTGGACTATTATAATAATAATCATAATAATAATTATTATTATTATTATTAGAAGTAGTAGTATTTATTTCCACTGCATTATTATGTTCAAGTCAACACTAATGCGCCAAAGCACTAAAAATTACTCACTTAATAAAAAAGTACGAGGGGCGTTCATGTCAAAGAGGGACTTTTGATTATACAGAATAACAAAACACATATATAAGAGTTAAAAACTCCCTTTATTTCTTTATATAATCCCCTACTTTACTAATGCATTTACCCCAACCTTTCACTAACGCTTGGAGATAATTAATGTAGAAAGTTTTAATATATAAAATAAGACTGGCTGCTTCACGTCTAAAACGCTGGCCTCCCAGGAGCTCCTTTAATGGGCTAAATATGTGGAAATGGCTTGGAGTGACATCAGGACTGTACAGAGGATGTGGCGATAAATTCTGGCCGAGTTCCTGTAATGTGCAAGTGGTGTTGGTGAATGATTGTGTGGGCAGTTCGCCACAGATAGATGCGTCTCTTCTGCAAGCTGGTAACAAGTTATGCATTGATTTTCAAAGATCAGGGGGTCCACCCGTTGAATATTTATGGGAACGAATGCGGTGGGCACCGAATCACCTCGGCTGGGAATATCATTCGAAGACATACAGTCTTCTTCAACAAGCTTTCACAATTCAAGACTAAAAGTCTTATCACCGTACTGTGAATGTCAATCAGTTTCTTACGCCTTCATTCACAGGACATTTCATCATAAGTCCCAGTTTAACTTGAACGCCCTTTGTGTATTGCTTGGTAGAATATTTCAAACATCATCTACAATAATAAAAAATGAATCCTATTGATCTGAATTCTTTCTGCTGGGGTATGTTTTCTACCTCTTCGCTTTATCTCTTATTTCAGTCTTATCTCCGTAACTCATTCATCTTCTATACCGCTTTATCCTGTATTCAGGGTCACGGGGACCTGGAGCCTATCCCAGGAGGCTTAGGGAATGAGGCAGGATACACAGTGGACAGGGTACCAATCCATCACAGGGCACACACACTCACGGCAATTTGGGAACGCCAATTAGCCTAACCTACATGTCTTTGCAATGTGGGAGGAAACCGGAGTACCCGGAGGAAACCCACCGAGCACGAGGAGAAACATGCACACAGAGACAGGAATCAAGAAATCAATCCTGGCTGGGAATCGAACCCAGGCCCTGGAGGGGCAAGGCGACAGTCCTAACCACTACACCACCGTTCCGCCCCCAGTTTTATCCCAGGAGAACATTTATCTACTTCACAGAGCCACCAACAGGGGTAGCCTGGCAGTCTATACAGTATGTGTCAGATTAAATTTTTTTTTTTTTTTATTACGTAAACATTGGAATGTTAGATCACTGTAGGAATTAGCATAACTAAAATGTTAATATGAGAGAAAGTGGACTTAACACAGCCGGAATGCTCTCGTCTGACGCCGTAGCGAAAGCTTCCATTAGTTTTAGACCTAATTAGAGTGACACTTAACAGGCTAATTTTCTCCAGACACTTAAAACACTCTGCAGGTTTTTGGTTGCACTTAAGAGCACACGCGCACACACACACACACACACACACACACTTGGAGGTTGGAAGGTAATTGATGTTGCATTTCTTAATGGGAAACTTAATGTCAGAACACATTTACGTCTGTAAGGTTTTCCACACACACTTACACACACACACACGCACACAATCATAATGTACTGTAACATGCGCAACTGACACACATGATGCACTTCCACTTTTCCCCGTCATCTTCCTTCTTTCAAGCCAGGAAGTGAAAGGAATGAGATGTGCACACACACACACACACACACACACGCTTGTATTCATGTGCAGTTCTTTCTTT
>NC_071111.1:19727500-19742500 GCF_024256425.1 Clarias gariepinus
TCTACCATAACTTAACCATCGCTCTGGAATAGGGTCAGTCTGAACTCATCAGACCATATGACCCTTTTCTATTGCTCCAAGGTCCATCCCTTATGCTCTATAGTTAATTGAAGGCTTTTCTCTTCAACTAGTCTCACTGACAAGTTGTGTTCTTACAGTATGGCCACACAGGTATTAGGTCCCTATCAGGCGGGTTCTAGTTCTAGTCCCATTTCTACTTTCTACTTTTTTCTTATCCTTCTAGTTTTTAACCCAATTCCAGTCATTTTAAACCAGTGTATAATAAAATATGAAAATGAACTATGGAAGTATGCATGAGATCATTTACCTTTGGCAGACTTAGAGCATGAGACAGGGTAGTCCTTGTACAAGGTGCCGAACCATCGCAGGGCACACACACAAGATCGGCGGTTTGATCCCCATCTCCACCAGGTTGCCACTGTTGGGCCCTTGAGCAAGGCTGGGATATGCGAAGAAGGAATTTCACTGTAATGTATATGTGACAAATAAAGGCTTAACTTAACTTAACACACTACGGGTAATTTGGGAACACCGGTTAGCCTAATCTGCATGTCTTTGGACTTTATGGGTACCTGGAGAAAAACCCACCAAGCACGGGGAAAACACGCAAACTCCACGTGCACAGAAACGAGAATCAAGTCTGGTCGGGAATCGAACCTGAACCCTGGAGGTGCAAGCTTACAGTGCTAACCACATTGCCGCCCCATTCAATTCGAATCCTACGCAATTTCCAAACCCCACCCACCCACTGGATGCAGTGTCAGTCCCAAGCACGAATAAAATGGGAGAGTTTTGTCAAAAAGGGCATCTGGCATAAAACCTGTGCCAAGTTGTTGTGCAGATCAAATAGTTCGCTGTGGGGTCCCTTTGGCGAGGGCAGCCAAAGTCCAACAAAAACCCAGCTTTTAAGAATAATACTGCAAGTGATACCTCTTGAATACTTCAAAAAAAAACTTTTAAAAAGTTTTTTAAAAAAGGGAAAAAAAGCAAGTTAGTATTTAAATGGGAAGTTTTTAGTTTCTGTTCTTCTGGTTAGAGTGCAGAATGCGCTGTAGGAAAGGAATGAGAGCTGATGGATGGATGGAAAGAAATAGAGAAATAGAAAAAAAGATTAAACCAAAGAAAGAGAAGAAATGGCAGGGAATAAAACGAAAGCCAAGGAGTTCCTGGTCTGTATGCTAAATGGTTTAATAGTTACTAATAAAAGAGAAGTGTTACGGAAATAAAAAGAAGAAGACACAGAAGCAGAAATAGAAGATGTGACATTCCTACAGTGTTCACCTTGCAAGTGAAAGAGAAGTTAAGTTTAGCAAGAAGCAGAAAGCAAGAACAGGCAGCACATTTGTGTGTGTGTGTGTGTGTGTGTGTGTGTGTGTGTGTGTGCGTGCGTGTGTGTGTGTTGGCAAGCAGCAGGCACTCTGATCCTCGTGCTGCAGGAATTCGCTGTGGATTACTTCTGGACTGCGGCTGACCGCGCTGGCACCTACGGTGTGCCCACTGAGAGGATTTCAGAGCCCAGACAGCCGGCCATGCCAGAGGAGAGCCAGAGGGGTGTTTGAAATGCCCCACAGGCTTGATCTGTTCCTCATCGGTATGCTTGCTACTTCACATGCATGCTGAACATCTCATGGGCAGGCTCAGTGCCTTGGGGATATACTCAGTGACGTGCAAAGAACCTTATGGGTTTGTTCATGACTCAAGTCTCAGAGGGATGGTCAGTACCTATGGGGCATGCTAGATGTCTTACAGATGTGCCACCTGCCACTCTTCTGTCTTTCTGGCACCTTAGTGCGTTGTTGGCATGCTCAGGTATTCAGAAACATATTCAATGCCATCTTTGTGGGCATATTCAGTGCCTTATGTTCAGGGGCAGTGCTTTAGGATCTGGGCTACCAAACAGAAGGTTGTGGGTTTGAATCTCAGCCATTCCCAGCTACCATTGTTGGGCCATTAATGCTTTCTGCTTCAGTTGCACCATATTATAACTGATCCATGCTCCATGCCAGGCTAATATATCTTTCAGCCTGGCATGGAGCATGGCTCAGCAGACTGCCCATAATGCCCCACATACTACTTACGAGACTAGCTATTTCAATAATTTACACAATTTGTTGTTTCAAATTTGTTTTGCTTGTTTTTTATTTCTGTGATCAAAGCTAAATCTTAAAGCTAAATCACCTTTAGTTGGTGTCTTTTTAGTCAAGGCAAATTTTAAATGTCTTCCAGTTCACTTTGTTTGAAGCCATACTGTAAAGTGTGGAAGTGCTACATCTGTCTATTTTAGGGTTGATGACTTTTTTTAACCCTAGCCCTAACCCAAGCATTTTAATATGTATTTATACCACCTCACTCAAGCTTCCCTCACTCCAGACAGTGGTGACTCAGGTGGCCGAGGCTCTGGGTTGATGATCAGAGGGTCAGGGATTCGATCCCGACCACTGACAAGTTGCCATAGTTGGGCACTTGGGCAAGGCCCTTAATACTTTGACAAGTGTCACAAGGGAAAGCGGGACCCACGGACGAAAAAGAATGATCCATGAGAACAGTGTGAAGAAAACAGAGAAACAATAGATTTAGATCAGGTCCTAGGAAACTTGCCCAATTGTGTCATGGTGTACCAACAATAAACATAAAAGATGCAGATGTGCTAGCCACTGCAACTATAAATGTTACCCAGTTTGTGTTATTTCTGTAACCCACTGCTGTGTCTTTTTTTGTTTGTATCAAAAATTTGATACATTTAAATTTAACATCAAACACATTAATAAAACACATTGGTAAAGTTTTGTTGTTGTTTCTTTTTTTTTTGTAAAGTAGTTGGTTGTTTGCTGCAAAATTGTTTAAATTGTTATGGATTTTTATACATTAACATTTTTTTCAATTAAATTAAGCTTTCATAAATATTTCATTATGACAATTAATTATGCATTGCACTTAAATTCTATTTTATTTGTATATTATGTAGTTAAAATACAAGATGTTTATAATCATTTATTATTTAAAATATTATAACCGCCTTAAAAATAATTATGTCAATACAGCAGCATCAACTGAAAAAAATGTTAATTTACTTTTTAATTAATTTGTCTTTTCAAACACAACTAAAGGTTGTTTGTTTGTTTGTTTGTTTGTTTGTTTGTTTGTTTGTTTGTTTGTTTTAGCTCTGAGATCAGGGGTATCTACTATCAAATTTTTTTATTTTTTTTCGTTCGATTATGCTCACTTTTTTTCACTAAGCTGGCTATATTGTTATCGCAACATCCCAAACTTAAGTAATGCTGTTAGCTCACTATTAATTATGTAATTAACAATTACTTTTATGAGCCAGGAACCAAGTTACATATTCCTATGAAAAAAGCGCACGCTAACAGAAGCTAGCTAATTATGTTAGATAAACATATGCTTCATTTTAGCTTAAAGATAAAGCTTTAAAGATTCTCTGGCAAGTGAGTGATAGAATAGAAGGAGAAAGATTAGGAGACAAAAATATGGCAGATGCAAGCATTTGCTATTAGAAGTCCCTCATTAGGGGGCAAAGCAATCAATGCCATGCAGAGAGCATATCTGAGCTAGAGCGCACTCTCCAACACGCTGTCTTTAGGAGGCTAGGACACACATGGAGTACCAGAACCATCACACTGTTTGCAGAAAAAAAGCATACAGAAAGCAAAACTCTGTAGTTAGTAGGGAAAAGCTTTGAAAATAGGTTTGATTTCACTGGAACCTACTGGGTGTACCTTTAAATATTTTGCCTTTTTAATTGGTTAATTGCACAACACAAGAAATATTAAGATCCATTGCTCAAAGACATTTGTATGGTTGCACCACCAAATAAAAAATTGCGTTTTATATACATTTTTTTAAATCAGATTTTTGGTAACAATATTTTTTTTTGTTTCTTGTTTTTCATAAATATAGTGATACTGTATATATTTATCAAAAAGTGATATCTCTACCAATTGAAAGAGTTCTATAGTGTGGTCTGTAAAATTATTAATATATGCATTCTCCCAAGAAAATATAATATTTTTTTTATTTATTGAGGATGTTTGAGGGCTTAATAATAATAATAATAATAATAATTATTATTATTATTATTATTATTATTATTATTATTATTATTATTATTATTGTAATTATTATTATTATTATTATTATTATTATTATTATTATTACCCCAGCTGCTTACTAACCACTTTATATTTATTTAATTATTTAAATGAATTGGAAGTACAGTTGCTGTCAGAAGTTAAATATTTACCTGAACATTGATGGTGATAAAGCTAATGAATAGACCTTTGGGAGCAATGAATGAATAATCAAAGGGGAGATATGCTTGTTTTTGATTACGTATGTGTAACTTGCATGTTGATTTAATAATGAACTTCCAAATTCTTGGGGTTTTCTCTTATTTTAGACATGTGTGTATAAAAATCATTTTGCCTTTGAAAATTTCCAGTTTAAAGAAATCACTGAAAGCCTAAAGCCATGATATTCATGATATTCATGTTTATCATGTAAATGTCTGACCACAACTGAATGCAAGGGAAAAGGTAGATCAATTGGGGAGGAAATTAACAAAGAGAGGGAGTGTAGGATGAGTAACCTCACTAAAATTGCTCAAAATCTTGATAAAATGTCAGGCAACATGTCATACCTGCAGATTTCAGACAGTTTTAACTGTTTTCTTCAAAATTAATAATATTTTTCCCATTTACTACAACTTTAGTTATTACATTTTCTAAGCCAAAAAGCACCAAACACTTGTGGTTGAACTTCTTCCTCACACCAGAAATAGAGTTGGTTTTTTGTTTCTTTTGCAGAAGAGCTCTTACCATTTAAAGTTCAACCAATCGTGTCACCCGATGCCTTGGAAGAAGAGAATAGCTTTCACACCTTTTTTTCAGATGATTCAGAGAACATGAATTGGTTTCTTGGACTCCACCCAGGTTTGAATTATTCTTGCATGAAGATAGGATACAGATGTTAGCAGTTTAAATAGCACCCTTATGAAATGTAATAAGTTGCTGGGCGTATCAGCACCCGGAAGACTTCGGCGAAAAGCCTTAGTCAGTGCTTTTGGCATATCAGTTAGCATATCTCGTAGCTGCGTATCAGTTAGCATTCTTGTCGCTTGCAAGGCAAAGAACTGTCACATGTTCTGAGAAACACAGCGAAAGGAAGAAAAACAGAACTCACACAACCGTTTTGAACTTGCCGTATGTTAAAGAGCAAACCCCGAGCCAAGTGCTTTGATGTGGCGCCTAGGCCCGCGGGTCAGGAGAGAGACTGCTTCTTTATCTTAATTGAAAAAATTAAATCATTAACATGACGCTTCAGTTTTTTAACTTTTCCCTTTAATTCGAATTGTTGGCTACCGAAAGCACTAATTATCAGGACGGAGCGCAAGGGAGAAAGAGATGAAATGGACGGAGGCAACGAATCAAAGACTGTAAATTAAATAAAGAGTGACAGAAAAGCTGAGAAAGTTTAGCAGGGTGTAATTTGATTATTATTGGTAAATGGAGGAATAGAGAAAGAGAATTATTCATGCTAGCACCGAGCACACACACTCACACACACACTTACAGTAAGAGATGTAAAGTAATCAAATAGTCTACAGCTAAAGTGACTTAATTCTATTGAGTACTCGATGTTGTCAGATAAATCTGTGGACGTCAATACTAATACGTCTATTTCTTTTTTAAAAACAAAGTAATTCTGTCTTTTCCATTTTAAATGCAGACAATCTGGCTTTTTTTCTAAACGTGTGCAAATAGCAAGCTGTATCGCACTGAAAGAAATAACATATTTAAATAAACCAAGAAACATCAAATTGAATGAGTTTTCCGCTTCGAGAAAAAAGTTAATTATTATAAATTACATAACCGGATTTGGGTCAGAGGTCAAGCCAAACGGTAATGGAGTGAGACCACGAGAGAGTTGGATGGATCGAGGGATGAATGTAGAGGAATAAAGAGAAAAAGGTAAAAGAGGATAAAGGGGGGTGTCCCGACCTCTTATCAGCTCTGACACAGGGTTGGGGAAGTGATTATGATCAAATCGAACCCATTGCTGTTTCAACACACACGCGCACACACACACACACACCATCTTTTTTTGTTACTCACACGGGCAAATGTATTACCATTTGAAAAGATTGCCTTTAAGAGCTGATTTTTGTAGCTGGATTAAGAGCATTGATGTTACACGGAGTGTGTGCCTGAGTGTGTGTGTGTGTTCACGGTTAGTAATACCGATGGTTTGGGGTCATTCTCTCTCTCTCTCTCTCTCCCTCTCGCTCGCTTGCTCGCTCAGAGATGGAGTTTAATATTAAATCATGCCTGACTTTGTGGCTCTTTTTCAGATGAAAGAAACTGAAAGAAGTAGGCCGGTTTGACCTGTTCACCAGAATTTTTTCATCACGCACATGATGCATGAAGTTCACCTTGTTGGAAGAACTCAACCATAGACTGCTACAGTGTGTGAACGTCACCCACTGATGCAATGGAATTCATAATACAGCCACACAGACAGACGCTCTCTTCAACTCGCTTTATGTCCCCTTCCAACGTCTTTTCTCCATCTCTATCTATCTATTTGTCTATCTCTCTACCACTATCTCTATCATTTTCTCTTTGTTTCTGTTATGCTCATAACACTGTCATGGGTCGTTCTTTTGAAATTTGGTGAAAAACAAAGGCAAGAGACAATAAATCATTCATGGACTCATGTTTTCTCCTCAACCACAAGAGCCCACTGGCATGCACTGTTAACCCTCATCAAAGATCTGCTGAGAAATTGTAAACTTCGTTGATTCTAATCTAATCAAATCTACTCTAATCTATCAGGTGAGGATTTCTATGTAAACTGCACCTCCGAAAGTTTCTTCTGGAGTAGAATAAAATGTTTTCATCTTCTGGATGGCTCTCGGGCTCAGGTCATTATGGGAAAAAGCAGCGTAAGGCCCAGGAAGATGTGTGTAACAATCCTAAAGAAGAGGAAGAAGAACCATTAAAAAGTAACCATTTATAGTGTATTATCACTTTACTGTATATTGCAACATGAAGTTTGACATTACAACATTAAGATAGCATGTTTTATTCAGATCAGACTGCCTGCTACATGTCTAAACCGCTGGCCTCCCAGGAAATTCTTTAATGGCCCAAACATGTAACGATTCCTTAAAGCGGGGTCAGGACAGGTACGGAGGATT
The DNA here is from genome assembly GCF_024256425.1 of Clarias gariepinus. NCBI lineage: Eukaryota > Metazoa > Chordata > Actinopteri > Siluriformes > Clariidae > Clarias > Clarias gariepinus. The sequence goes on from NC_071111.1 coordinate 19,734,738, forward strand.
TGACAATAACTCTCAACCAGGTTCCCATAATGTGAAATAATGTTTTTCGTAAATGATTGTGTGTACAGGTCCCACGGATTCCTGCAAGTTGGCGACAACTTATCCGACAAGTTTTTCAAGGCTCAGTCGTTCCATTCGCTGAACTTTTACGGGAACAACTGCTGTGGGCTCCGACCCGCCTAGGCTGGGATCGTCATTCACGTGATGTACGGGCTTCTTTTAAACTTTGCACCATTTAACAATGTTTTATAAGGCTAAGAATCTCAAAGCCGCGCTGTGCTGGAAGTCTTCTATTAATGTCACCTTTATTCACGAGAATTTACATCATAAATTCGACTTTGACTTGACCAGCCGTCATAGTATAATTGCCAGAATTTGCTACAGAAATTATTTTCTTACAATGTTAAAAAAAACATCTTAAGTCTATGAATTTTAAAAACAATTACTCTGAGTTTCCACTGTATGCTTTCATTTCTCAATACTATACAACATGCCCCATTTGCCAGTCCTGTTTGGTCAGTCTTTTTAAAACAGGGAAGTGAAAAGAGAAGAAGGAAAGAGCAGAATTTATTGGAATGCATTTTATGAAAAGCTTCCTGTGTAGCCCATTACATACCCATGTAAGGCTGGTCTTCCAAAACCTAGTGCTACAGTATGCTTTCATCTGAGCTTTGGTCAGCGACACATGTCTAATTACACACATGAGAGAGAGAGAGAGAGAAAGAGAGAGAGAGAGAGAGAGAGAGAGAGAGATTTGCACAATGATCCTTTAGTAACACTTGTATCCTGGACAGGGTCACACAGGAGCCAGGATCTATTATGGAAACACTGGTCATGAGCCAGGAATACAACCAAGAGGGATACCAGTCCATCAATCATTTACACTTAGACCAAAGAGACACCAGCAGTGACACCACTGTATGTTCTTGTCTGTACACGGCCTCCACGCTTGACCATGAGACCTTTTGAGTCACTCAGGGGCCCCTGGAATCATTTTTGAGTAACCCCATTTATGGCACCCATGGTCACCAGTTTACCTCGAGCTTTTTACTAAGAGGAAAAAAGAACAAAACAAAACATCCATATTATTTTATGACATTCATGTTTTCATTGTGTTAGACAAAGCATATTACGTTTAATGAGTGCGGTGACAAGACAAAACACAACCAGAATGTTTGGCAGGGCTTCACACAGAAAGAGTGTTTCCATGAACCCAGGACCTCTGCTGGATGGGAGGGGTAGTGTCCTGTTTGGTGACTCACATGGTTAAGGGTTAAGGCTCTGGCGACTAATCACAACGTCGGGTCCCAGCATCGCTAAGCAAGCTGCCCCTGTTGATGTGACCCTGAGCTATACGGTTGAATATTACATTATGTCAATGTGTTATGAACTTCAGCTCATGTCTCACCACTCCAGTGTGTCATATGGCATAAAAACCAATAGCGTCACCAAACGACCAGCATACTATACTGGTCATGAATGTGTTATGAAGCCCATATGTACCGTAGTTATACTGTAAATAAAGTGTGAAAAGGAAATGTAACACTTCTGTTCTTTAAAAGCTTTGCGAGAAATAATTCCAGGAATCATATACTGCGTGGAAAAATAATGATGTATCTCGATACATAATAACAATATAATAACGATATAATTATGTGTAAACAAAAAAATATACTACATGACTCAGTTTGATTTTGCCATCATGTGCCCATGTCATAACAGGAGAATAACAGCAGGTGGAATTTCCTTATGGTTTCTACATTACAGGTGACAAATTGGTTAAAAGGAAAAAAAAAAGTGAGACGGAAAGAAAGAAAGTGCAGCATCGCTACATTCCACATTCCATTGACAGTGTAGAGGAGAGGAGAGGAGAGGAGAGAAGGAGGAGGAGAGAAAGAGAGATGAGTAAGGTCTCCCCTTGTCTAATGGCAGTTGTGTAAGCGAGCATAAACCCGTTATCTCTCACACACAGATCCCAATCTCACCGGGACCCCGTTTAGCATACTCGCCCCAATCCCACACACACACACACACACACACACACACACACACACACACACACATACACACACACACACATATAACGCAGCTCCTCATTAGCACATTTCCCCCTTAAGACACACACACACACACACACACACACACACACACACACAAAGGGACCCCATTACCCTATAAAACTCGTAGTGTGTATAAGGGTTAAGCTGGGCACAGGAGGATTCTTCAGCCTTGCTATAAACACTCTCAAACACACACACACACACACACACACACACATTACTAATATATGCACAGCTCACAAGCAGTTTCCCGTGCCCTTTAACAGCACTGTACGTTTAATTGGATTTCGTTTGTGATTAGAGGAACAAAATGTCCTGCTTCCCCACTGTGTGTGCGCGAGTATGTTTAACGACAACAATAAAGCACGGAGTTGCCAGTTTATAAGTTATTAAATTCTACTCTACTCTATCAATGCGCAGAAAATTATTCTGACACCCCAATAACTGTCCTTCTGACCCCAACCTTTTCACAGTCGCATTAGCTCCTAGTGCACCACCGAACAGGAAAAAACTAGGTTGTGTGTGTGTGTGTGTGTGTGTGTGTGTGTGTGTTGGGGTTCTTCCGCTAACTAAGCTTTCACCCCTCTCATTAGCAGGGTCACTGGAAGGTGATGTTGACACTGAACACGACTGTTAGGCTGAGCTGTTTTTAACATAAACACACACACACACACACACACACACACACACTCACACACCTGTATTTTCTTACAGATACACCTGCATTGCCCAGCTCATAACCTCCAGCCCATGACAGTAATGTTGGCGGGTGTGTTAAGTGTAGCTTGGAGAGTGTGTAGTGGTGTACTGTTACTGGTGTTGCTAGTTGAGTGTGTGTTCGAGGAAGTTAGATATAATTGACTGAATATTTAAGCACATAACAGATAACACATTAATGGTCTGCTTTGACAGCTAGACAGGCTGCTGTATTGACTGCTAAATATTGACTATATCGTTAGGTGAAAATATCGCCGTGATGCATCACACTGCGCTGCACGTATTGCACGCACACACACACACACACACACATGCACGCACACACACACACACACGCACACACACACACACACACAGATGCGGGAGTTGATTTAATTGGATATTGCATGTCTAACCTCATCAAGTGTGTTTTTTGTCGCACCAGACACTGAAATTATACTTGTTTTGTTATTTTTTGTTTTTTGTTGTTTTTTCATACAACAGTTTATTTATCGATATTTATATCTTTTATTAGAACCTGCTACAAGTTACCACACGTACTATACTATATTACTGGGGTATGGATAAATCCTTTTTTCCTCTGGGTGTGCACACACACACACACACAACACACACACACACGCACACACAGGTTACAGATAAGTGTTTAGCTCCTTGGGCCTGCCAATCCACATAATCCTCCAAACAGGCCGCATTTTCATTTCAAACAAAAGGCAAATCCACGCGCAGACACGTGACCTGATCGGCTTGACTTCTTCCTCTTTCCCCTCTCTGTGTTTTGCATTGTTCTGCGGGTTTTTCTCCCCCTCTACATCATGCTCCAACCACTTGTTCCTTCTCCAGTCGAATTTCAGATTTAAATGCTCGACCACAAGGCGGCACGGTGGCGTAGTGGTTAGCATCGTGGCCTCAAAACTCTGCGGTGGAGGGTTTGGTTCCCGCATCGTGTCCGTCGGTGAGGAGTTTGGATCTTCTCCTCGTGCTGGGTGGGTTTCCTCCCACAGTCCAAAGGCATGCACGTCAGGCAAACTGGCATCCCCAAGTGTGTCCTGCGATGTATTGGCATCCTGTGCCCCGCCTTGTGCCCCAAGTCCCCTGGGATTGGCTTCACTCTTGCTATTTTGACACATTCTAAATAATCAGGGCTGTGATTTATAAATGATTCATGAAGGTTAGGTATAAAGAGACTGAGTATAGTAGGGCACTGAAACATGTCGAATAGTGTCTGAATCTATAGGCAGATTAAAAAAAAACATTTTAAAGTCTCTATTCATATTTTTTTTTTTTTAACTAGCTTGTCATATCGAATCGAGTATGTTTGGGTGATGTAAGTTATGCATATTTTTAGATTGCTGGTTCAATAAGCTCAATTTTGAAGCCATGTGTTTTGATCTGTATCGTGTCCAGATCCTGAGATATGGTCAGTGCAAGTTTGTTTACAAAAAGGACCTTGGAAAATTCCATCTAAATCCTATTTTTAGCATATTGAATTGAGGATTCTGTGATTTTAGTAAGAACCAGACAACACTCAGGCTTTTTCTGACACCAGGTTTTCCCCTGCACCTCCGAAAAATAACTTGACCAGCATTATGGATTTATAGTGACCACAACATTTTTATTTTATCCCAAGAGCTTGAATAGTGTTCATGATAATGTATAAAAATAGAAGCATTTAACAATAAGTATTTACTGCCTAAAAATGATCCTTATTTTTTTTTAAATAACACATGACGTGTAGGCCTAAATTGTGTTTAAAAAGGGGAGATGTTTCAGGAAAAGCCCAAACTTGCACATTAAAACAATAAAATAATAACATGGTTTATTACACAATTGCTCACGCGACCCTATATAGGATAAGGAGTATGAAAAATTAACGAATGATTTATTACATGTTGATCAGATTCAACCAGCATAGTGGTGGATGTGGATGTGGCTATTAATGCATTTTTTTTTACAAAGCTACTGTTATTTATAAGGTATCAGTCTAATTCTAATAATATTGTTGAGACTGAATGTGGCAGAACATGGCACACAGAGCAAACAGCCAAAAGTTTAATATGTATATATGGATAGGGTCGTTCAAGGCAAACTGAACTGGGACTTCTGATTGTGCAAAACAACCAACAGATCAACAGATTATGGTTATGAGAGTAAAAACTCCCTTTATTCCTTTATATAATCCCCTACATAATTGCCCCAGCATTTCACATGTGCTTGGCTCAGAGCCATGATCAGATTGCCTGTTTCACATCTAAAACTCTGGCCTCTCAAGAACTCCTTTAATGGCCCACTGACAGTTCCCAGTTCCACAAGTTAGCCATTGATTTTTTTTTTAAGGATCAGATTATCATTACCAAACTGTGCTTGAAATCTTCTGTAAATGTCAATCTGTTTTACGCCTTCATTCACCAGAAATGTCCCAGTCCCAGTTTGACTTGGACGCCTCTCGTAGTTTCTATGACAGTGAGAGGGTCGAATGACCACAGTGTCTCCCAGTGTCACTATACTTCCTCCAAAGTGCCTAAGTGGACATTTCAGCATCTATCAGCAAGCTGCTGTTCCCTGTAGACGACACCCACATGGAGAAAAGCTCACAGACAGGCAGAGACATATAGGCAGACACAACTGTCAGTATGGCCATTAGGTGTGTCCACTCCTGTCTCAGCGTGCTTGAAGGCCCTTGTTGTTATTTGGGGTCCGGCGTTGTGACCCTCGGCTCCAGCCTGCTCCATTAGAATAATTACAGCCAATTACAGAGCACCATCATTTGGGGCTTGGGTTACACACACACACCACAAACACACACACACACACACACACACACACACACACACAAAGCAGAGGCAAGAGGAAACAATTATTCATTCTAAGCATTTTGGAGTGTCTTACAAGAGTGTATAGAATTACATAAGTACACAAGATCAATGGTAATTTTTTTTTTTTTGCATTAAGCAATTCCTATAAACACCTTCGCCCATGTATGACCTCTCACTACTGAAAAATTATGAAACTCAATTACATACAGAGTTGAACAGAAATATAAAAAGTCATTAATGGTTATTTTAAGTAGTGATGGCTAAATATTGTCTCTTAGCTAAATGAATTTGTTGTGCTCTTAGATGATGAACGCGGCCATTATTTTGCGACCTTTACGCAAAATGTGCAGGACAAATAAGTCCGAACATATTAGAACTATTAGAATGTCCAGATATCTAACTACTACACTTCTTTAAACTGTTGCAGGTTAGAAGCACACAACTGACTAGTATGTCTTTCCATATGATGGATGTAAGAGGCCCAAACCGGTTCCAGCATGACCCTGTCCCTGTGCACAATTCGAGCTCCATGGCCATACATGGTTTGATACGGCTGGACTGGAAGAACTTGCTTGTCCTGCACAGAACCCTGACCTCAACCCCACTGAACACCTATGAGATAAACTGAAATAAGTGCAGAGCCAGCACCAGGACTTCTTGTTCACCATGAGTGCCTGACCTCATTAATACTGTTGTAGCTGAATGAACACAAATCCCTCAAGGCAAACTCCAAAATTTACTGCAACACCTTCCCAGAAGAGTGGCGGATATTTTAACTTAGGTCTCAAAAGGGATACACAGGGAGAAAGAGCTGGGGGGGGGGGGGGTGCTGGGGGGGTCGTGTGTTTGGCAATCCGTATTACTCAACAATTTAAAAGGATTGTATAGGTGTCATGCTAAAATGTCCCCCAAAGTTTGGTTGTATAGTGCAGCTTATTACACTGCATAAGATAATGTTATTTTAGGGACTCAATATCTACTCAAGTGAAATTATTCTAAAGAAGACAAGAAAAGCCTTTTTTTCAGTGCTGACATCCAACACCAAAACCAAACAGACATTAAAGCAAAATGATACGGTTCAATTATTTAAAAACTGCTGACATGGTAACTTATGAAGGAGCACAGACAGAAGGGAAGACAAGAACATCTCTGCAGAGAATTAATTTTAAACAAATATATAAATATTTAACAAATATAAAAAATGTCATATTCTATATGACAGAGCACTGTGTGTTTATAAACAACAACATCAATAATAATAATAATAATAATAATAATAATAATAATAATAATTAAGGATTATTCAGTAATTATAACGATATAAAGGTGGTTTGTAATACACATCTACAATATGATTTTAGTTTTTAACATTTAATAGGAATACAAAATGTCAAAAAGGAAAAGTTTTTTTTTTATAAATCAATATTGTTTACAGGATTTCCACAACAGGAAAAAAAGAAATAGGTGGAAAATAAATGTCATACAAATGAAAAAGAAGAAAAAAGAGGCTATGAAATGGTACAAAAAAAGCAAATGGCGACACAGATTGTGAAAATAAATAAATAATTAAAGTTGGGAGGTGCACCTTTTGTTCCACAGAAGAAAAGAACATTGTGTGTTAAAATTGTGTGTTTGTGTGCATGTTTTTTTTTTTGTTGTGTGTGTGTGTGTGTGTGTGTGTGTGTGTGTGTGTGTGTGTGTTAGCGGGGGTTCAATCACTTCCAGTCAGATAGTGAATGTTATCTTTTGAAGATGTGTGCAGGGGACAGAGATTTTAAAGATAAATAAATAAATAAATAAATATTTCATCTGGACCAGCCATATATATATATATATATATATATATATATATAGCTGATCCAGAGGAAAAAATTAAGTATAAAGTTTCAGAGGAAAAGAGAAAGAGAGAGAGGACAAGTATAGCCATATTGTACCAGAAAGAAGAGTGGATGTGTGTTAACAAATTGTGATAAACCCACAAAGACTCTCCTCCCACAGGGGTCTCGAGATAATAAATCAGCTCTAACAAATATCAATACTATGAGAAAGCAGCAGTGCACACCTTTACACACACACACACACACACACACACACCTACAGAGAAAAGGAGGGAGGCACATGCTTTTTTGCGATCAGTATCACTCAAGATCATCAATACCACAGACTACAA